>NC_056466.1:31986722-32165913 GCF_008729295.1 Plectropomus leopardus
ACTTTTTTGCCATGATTGTTTTGCATTCGCTATTTACGACATCTATTGCTCGTCTGTCCGTCCTGGAAGAGGGATCCCTCATCATCCTATACCGCTCTTCCTGAGGTTTCTTCCTCTTTTTTTTCCCCGTTACAGGGGTTCTTTTTGGGGAGTTTTTCCTCGGGTGATGTGAGGGTCTAAGGGCAGAGGGATGTCGTACACTGTAAAGCCCTCTGAGGCAAACCATGTTTTGTGATAATGGGCTATATAAATAAAACTGACTTGACTTGACTTGACATGCTCATGCAAGCACACGCACACGCATGCATGCACACTCACTAACCCACACACACACACAGACACACACCCACACACATGCATACACAGACACACACCCACTAGCTCAATCAGCAACCAGCAACACAGTAAACACTCACATACATCTAGTAAGCCCCCCCTCTCCCACAGTACAGAGTGCGTTCCCCAGCCCCCGTTATAAAAAGCAACAACGTCATGTTTCATAGAAAAGTACCTAAACTCCACCATGAATCGCACACAGATCATTCCCTTCAAAATGGCTACAGCCAAGTGACCGAACAGGAAGTTCAGCAGCAGAGAACACAGAGTGTACAGGATGAAGCTCCCCACACAGAAGTTCTCCCCAAGCTTCACACACAAACGAGGAAACATAGAACACCCGTGACTCTTTGACAGTAGAGAAAAACATGACAAACAGTTTCAGAAACTCCACAAAAAGGACACCCATCACCCACCCCTGGATCCGCCCGGGCGAGGAAATGATAAGTGGCCAGGACCCCGTGAAGGATCCTCCACTGCAGGTCCCCTGACCTCTTAGGAAGTGGCTGTTTGAAAAAGACCCTCCATCTGAACCTCACAGTGGTGTCCTCACCCAGCGACCCCCTCCACTGATCCTGACGTTCCTCACCCTCACACACACCGTGTATAAGGCCCTGCCACTGGCCTGGCCAAACCGCCCCAAACAAGGGGTGGTAAAGGACAGCAGCCCCCCCTCCTCCTGCCAGCCTCCATACTCTGCTGCAGAGCAGGAAACTCCGGCCTTTCCTCCCCCCGCGGCACCACTGTACCGTTTCTCGTAGAGTCTGACAGAACCCCCAGCACCCCCCGACACACCCCTCCCACCGTCTCAGGGAGCTCAGTCCGGTCTGCAGAGCCAGCTCTCGGTGGGTTTTCCACATCACTCGCTCAGGTGACAGCAGATGTGACAGCTTTGTGATGCCCCCTCTCATGAGCCGCAGTCTCAGAGAAAGAAAAAGAGAGAGATATCCCAGCTAGCAATTTTTGTTTCTAAAACGCTTTGCTCATGGTACAATGCAACAAATGCAATGTTATGGTAGTGCAAGTTTTCTTTTGGTTCCAAGAATGTTCTTTTTAAACATTCTCTACAAGCATCATGATGTTTTTTTTTTTATTTCTCAATTTATCACATTACATTTTAAAATCTCAGGCCTCAGTAACATGTTCTGGATGTTGCTTTGAAAATGTTTTTCCCTTGTTCTTATGTAACATTGTGGGAACTTTTTAAAAACAACATTATATGATCTGTCACGTCTCAACATCACCAAAACATCCTCAGAATATTGCAGTTAAAACGTTACAACTAAGTTAGTATTTCACCTTACAGGAACATTATTTGAAATGATAAACATCCTTAAAATGTTCTTTGAATATTAGATGAAATTTTGTTTTTTTTTAAACATTATTGTAACATTAGCCAATGTTGTGGGAACATTCCCTGCTGGCTGGGATGCTTCGTTTTTTTTTTTGTTTTTTTTTAAATGCAACCTGGAAACTTATTTATATTCAAAAGTGCAAAGAAAAACTTCCACTGTGAATCAGTCTTTTTTTCACTGATTTAGAAAATGGTCTACAGGCTATGTGGAACCATATCAGGGGCCAGATTTGGCCCTCAGGCTGCAAGTTTAGGATCACTGCGCAAAACCTTTAAGACCACGTTGACTTTTGAAACCTGGAGCAACATCACTTTTCTTGTGCTGCTGTCAGACGCCTTTTACAAGTTTAATGTCCCACAAATTGCAAACAATTAGTAGGTTAAGATCATTCTTTGTTTTAAAAGATAAGGGAAAATTTCTGGGGAAAAAGAGAAAATCTAGGTAAAAACTGTATAATAATAATAATTGAAAATTGTGTCAGGGTTGCTACAGCTTATGTGAAGTTAGATTTAAGAGTTTTTAAGATGTTTTTCATTTCACCAGGAATTAAATTTAAGACCAATTTTACAGTAACCAAAATTTTAAAAATAAGTTGGAACTGGTTACAATTGGGAAATAACTGGCTTCCGTTGGAAAGTTTTCTTTGTGATTTAAAAAATAAATAGATTTTACCATTCATGTTGAGATTCTACAGTGCAAAATTAAAACAAAAATTGACTGATAAAATAATACTTGCCATGTTAAAATATATAGATAAAATACTTGATTGCAAAAATAAGAGTTTTCTGCCACATTTTCCCCTATTTTTTCAAAATTAATTTTTATCTTCTAATAATTTCTCCCCTCTTCTCTTTTTAAAAACGTAATTTTCGGGCTACTTTCTTGTCACCTTTTTCTAATTTTTTTGTAATTTGTGGGACAGTTGCTTGTTGCCTTTTGAGACACGTTTTCAAAAAGAAATCAAACCAATCTGATCCGGTTTCGAAGGTTTACAAACCCGTGAAAGGCGCGTCCAGGTTTCAGAGGGTTAAAGACCATATTGTTCTGTAGGAAATAGCCAGAAACAACAAACCGTGATTACTAAAAGGTTGCAAACAAACAGAAACAACAGAGCCTTGATCATTTATGCCCATACTGTATTTCATACTTAACAGTGTACGTTTGCCAAAGCAAAATAGAAATATTACTTAGAAATGTATATCCAAAGGCACAGCATCAAAATACAATTTGACATGCAAGTATTTTCTTTAACGGTGGAGTAAACATTCAAACGTTGACCCATCTGGCCTGTCTGTTCAACACTTAACAGCCGTCCGTCACAGGGTGAATACTTAGCTTAGGGGTCGTTGCTTTCAGAAGCGTCTAGTCAAAACAGTAAAGCAGAATTACTACTGACTTACAGTACTAAGAATAGAGCAAGCATTCTCCTAAAGCTCTTAAACGATCTGTCATTTTGGCAACACTTTCTATGGTGCATGTCTATAATGCATTATAACACATTCTGAACATACTTATAATGCATTAAAATGCCTCTATAGTGCTGTATAATCATAGTTTTAGGGATCTGCACAAGAAAGCTGTTCAGAGTGATTAAATGGGAGTACAGGTTAGGAAGAAACCACAAATATGGCATTCTTGCTCGTCAGATTCATAACATAAGAAAGGACAACAAACATGAGTATCATTCATATATAGTTATATGCATATTTATAAATGCTATATGCATACTATAACACATTATAAGTATGTTCATAACTCATCATAGACATTGGCATCATAATGAATTATGATTATTTTTATAAAGCATTATAGATATCCTTGAGTGCTTTTAACTATGATTATACAGCACTATAGAGGCATTATAAGTATGTTCATGATGCGTTATAATGCGTTATAGATGGGTTTCATAGAAAGTGTTACCGACGTTTGTAACAAATTTAAAAATCCCTCTGAACCACAGCTGCGCCTGACGTCCATGATAAGCACCCAAAACTCTCCGTCTTTTGTACAACAGGAAGCACGCATACGCCTTTACGTCGCTGTCAAGCACAGATGGTCCCTGTACATAAATATACATGTTAAATATACATTCAGAGGAGCATGGGGGAGAAATGAGCATGCAAATTTGGTCCACCTTTATAGCAGTCAGCCAAAACCGAAAGCATCGACCCAAGACTCATCCTGAGAAACAACACTGACCACTTTTCCCCAACAGACATGCAAAACAGGGGCTGGTTTTTGGCACATTTATCATAAGTCTATTTATTTTTTGTCTTTTTCTAGTAACCACCCCTTACACTTGCCTTTTTTTATTCCCTCCTCATCAGAGGGTGTCTAAAACATTACTGTGAGCTCACACTGTGCATGGCTTTAAGTCTCGTAATACAGAGTTTATACAAAGTATCAGGGAAGCAAAGCACATTAAAATATTCCAGTTAAAAAAATACAATAAGACTTAATATAAAAGTGGACGTGAACAGGCGGGTCCTGTCAGTCCACAGGAGGTGCAGTTCAGCTTGTTTTACAGTAGATCTGCCAAAACATAAAGGCCCAAACACAGACGAATAACCCTGAAATCTAACACGCTTTTCCAGTTACTGTTGAATGTGCGCTGCAGGTGTTTGCTGCCGTTGTCTCCCGTTCCGCTTTGTGTCTTCTAAGCTGGGTAAAAAAAAAACAAAAATCCTGTAATACTTTTTTAGCTCCATGTAGATTTTTTTTTTTTTTAAAAGGTTCATCTTGAGAGTTTGCTGATGACTCGAATGAGGGCGGCATTCTCATCCTTGAGCCTCTGGTTGTCCGCTCTGAGGTCCCCCAGAACCTACAGACAGATCAGGAAATAGTGGGGCTGTTAATGTAAAACATCCTTCAAATATAACAAGTTACTCTGCTCTTTCATCATGAAATTACTTTAAAATTTCTTGCCTCCGTGCCGGTGATAGCCATGGAGGGGTTTTCCTAACGTCTGTCCTGTTCTCATGATCGCAATATCTCAAGAATGCCTTGAGAGAATTTTTCAAATTTCGCAAAAGCGTCCACATGGATTCATCGATGAACAAATTAGATTTTGGTGGTCAAAGGTTAAAATCACTGTGACCATATCTGTCTTATTCTTTCTTCAAATTCTTTCTTCAGTTTCTTCAAATTTGGCTCAAACGTTCACTTGCACTGCGTTTCATTAGTAGTTACTTGCCCTCATTCACTTCCCCTCGGCCCTTTGTTTCATTCATCTACTACTTTTCTGTGGTGCAGCCAGAGTTTTTAGTATCTCTAACTATGGATGGATCTTCCTGCAACAGTGGGTAAACGCAATGCATTGTGGGTGATATAGACCTCTGAGGAGGCCATCACTGTTCACTGGTGGCGGGGATTTGTGAACGAGGGCGCGTTTAACCTCTTTTGGAATATAGCTTTGGTATCAAGAATGAACTGTTTAAAATTTTGTGGTCAAAGGTTAAGGTCACTATGACCTTTTGACTTGACTTTGTACTTTAGTACAACACTAGAGTTAATGTCGTTTACATGGACTAAAATACTGAAATTACAATAATTGGCATCAGTGGACCAAGTGTAGCAGTATTTCTTAGCCAACAAATTTAGTAATCCAATTGTTCTTATTGTACTAAAACATAAATCAAATTATTTACTGTTCCTAAAATGTTAAAATTATTTTTCCTTGTATTGGGCAACAATTTGTGAAATGTCAAAACAAGATGTTTATCTCTTATCTTGATAAAAGTGCTCTTTACCACTCATGATTTTTTTTTCTTACTCAAGAAAAGAGCATTTTGTGAAACCCAGAAATAATGGGTACTAACAAAATTAGAACAAATGATTGACATGAACACAAAATAAGAGAAATTGTGTTTCTTGCATGAGGCCCAATGTTTCATTAGTTTCAAACTTGATAATGTTGCTTTTGTGAGACGATACATTCATAAATTCAAGATCTGAATTTTTTAGAAATGAATACAATCTTTCCCTGTACTGAACTGTGTTAATTCAGAAACAGTACCCCGACTTTCCAAATTGCCCTCCAAAAACATAAACTGACACTTTTTTTGATGAAGACCCTGAACAGAAAAATAATATTTTATGCATCTATGACTTCATAGAAAGCAGTGCATTTCCTGTGCACCATAGAAGGGTTTTATGGAGGGATACGGCTGCAGAAAACACAGGTTTAAATCCTTCTTAAACTTTATACTGTGGTTAAGCTCAAGCCAGAGCAACATCCCCAGTGTTGAAGTGAAAATCTGTACCTTCAGCTCGTCCTCCAGTTCCACTGCTTTCCTCTGGAGGGCCAACTTCTCCTGTCAACGACAGCATCACCGTCACACACTGACACTTCAGCTGCTCTTATTTATAGAACCTGTCCTTGTGTTGTTTCTGACAGCTCTGTCTCATGCTTTGCTGAACCTGCAGAAGGTGTTAACATGCACTCATCCCCTGGGCTTCTATGTAATCACATGTTACAAAGCCAAGTGGACAGTAAACGTAAAACACATCAACCTTTACAGTCCAACTCAAGAACAGCAGATCAAAGCTCTGTTTGATTTTAAAATGAACATTTACAGCTTTGATACATTTCTCTTTATTGTTCTCTGTATTTTAGCTTCTCTGCCCCAAACGCACCGAACGTCTTACAAACCACTCACTTGTATCCATTGGTCAGCTCAGATGTCTGATCAACACCAATTGTTTCACAGTCTGTAACTGTCTCTAATCATTTTTAAAAAAATCTTTTCTAATCTCATTTGAAAATTTTATTATTTTTTTTAAACTGTCTTGTTTTAATCACTTTTAATTGGTGAGATTATTTTATTACTCTTCTTGTTGTGCACCTTTTATTTTTGTGTCATTGTAAATGAGAGCTTGCTCTCAATGATCCGTCCAGACTGCGTTCCAGTACCCACACTACCATACTATTTAGTATGACAGAAAAAGATTTAGTATGTCCTGATACGAAGTATGTGAAATGCAGTGTGCCAAAAAATACCAGGACTACTACATCCGGCCGAATTTACAGTATGCAAGCCAGCATGCTTTTCTGGCTGTTCTTACCCACAATCCTCTTGGCAGCTGCAACTTCGTTATATCTTGACAGCTGGTTGACAGCTGACAGAAGCAGCAATGATGAATGACAGTGCATTCAAGGGACTGATGACCAGTCACATGGTAATGATAGCAATATATATTGTTTAAGTGAACAAAAAAATCATACAGATAAGCACCAACAAAAATAAATGAAAATAACAATGATAAGAGAAATGCATATGTAGGCTAATAAAATAAATATATAATGTTAGAATCCACAATGTATGCAGTTATAACTTAAAAGTTAAACGTTGTTTAGTAGCAATAGCAGAGCTCTTCGGATTAACCTCCGTCTCAGTGCATACTTTGCAAGGGCAGCCATAGTACCTACTTAAAGTTAAAAAAAAAGTATGCGATTGGGAATGCACCCTGAATGAAATGTTTATGTGATACAGAATACATGTGCTGTACAGTATTCATTATTATGTCTGTATTCAGTAAAGGAGGTTTGTTCCTGGAGGAAAAGACAGTAAAAAAAAGGGAACTTACAAATCTCTCCAGTTCCAGCAGGGCGGGTCTGTCTGTGCTGCTCTCTTGACTCTGCCACAGAGAAAAACAGCATTTAAGCCATGTTTTTATGAGTGTAAGCACAGTCAGTCTAATCTGTAATAACAATAATTGTCATTGCTAGAAATGCATTGAATATAATGTGAATATTAAAAATGATAAGGACATATCTAAATCAAGTGTATGGATGGCATTTGGCTCAAAGAATCTTTGCAGATATTTTATTAGGCCTGCTCAGCACTCAGACAATCCCAGCTGCTGCAGGAATCATGGCTCCCAAAAAGCAAACCATTCCCACTTGTTTTGGGCCTGTCCAAACGTAAATGTTTTTGGTGATTTATAGATTTTTACAGAATTAGTGACTGTATTAACAACAAATATATTTTATTGGGATGACCTCCTTTTTGGTCTTTTACTTTCAACATCTACAAATATTGAAACAAAATACTTATTTGGAATATTCAGTTCAGCTGTTACAAAAGCAACTTCAGGGAAATGGCTTCAGCCAGACGCCCCGTCCATAGAGAACCGGTACAATATTATTTATGACAGCTTTGTTATGGAAAAAATTACCTTCTCAATGAGGCTTCAGAGACCTACATTTTAGTAAATTTGGAAGTGGAAATATTATAACATAAATAATAATATAATAATAATAATAATAAATAATAATAATAATAATCAGAATAATATTAAGGAATGAAATTTGAATGGGATTAAAATGGAGGACTTACAGCTCTACTCTGTCCACAATGCCACACACAAGCAGACAGACAGACAGACAGACAGACAGACAGACAGACAGACACTTAAAAGGTCAGATGTAGCAGCAAACCTGCCGAACCTGTCGCAGTCTCTCCAGCTCCACTTTGTTCTGGCTGAGCAGAAGCTCCATCTCTTGCAGCTTGTCCTTCAGAGCCAGGTTCTCCTGCAGTACCTTAAAGTACAGCTAGAGGGAAACACACACACACACACACACACACACACACACACACACACACACACACAAAGATGTTCAAATGCAGCGGTTGAGCCTGGCGTGGATTTCGGTTCACTTCTCTCTAGAGCTTGTTGGGTATCATTCCTGTCCTGGACTGTCTACATCTCGGCTGTAACTCACTCTCCGCCCTCAGGTGTGTTTTTCAGGAATGTGTGAGCTTTTCTGAGAGAGGAGGATCATAAACTTACCGTTCTGTAGTCAGCTGACGAGTCTCCCAGTTCTGTCTCACTGCAGAGACAGAGCAGAGACTTTTAAAGATGTGACGGAGAATCCTCCACACAAGCACAGGGCTGTACAATTACACATCTAAACTGTCACCTTTGTGTCCTTCAAATAATATGACATTTCTGTTCACTCTGTCATTTCAAACCAGCAGGACCAGATACAGACTGAGAGTACAAACATTTTTGAATTGTCTTCACCTTGCAGCCGCCATACAAGACATTTAACTCCACTTCAAACTTCTCTTAATTTTTTAAATTTTTTAAATTTTTTTAAAGGATGAAAATGTAACACCAAAACCCAAATGATTCTGTTGTCTTTTCTCTGAAATGTTACAAAAAAAAGTTAAGAACTGGAGCCAAGCGTGAAAACCAGCACACTTACTTGGAAGTGCTGTTACTGTTTGTGTCATCCAAATGAGTGTCATCATCTTCATTCTGAAAACAAAAAAAAAGGTCAGCCGCACTTTTTCACAATTTGATACTTCCTTTTTTAAAAAAAAAAAATTCAAAGACTGATATTTTCATTAATTAACCCATCAACCATTTGGCTTCCCCCCTTTGTTAAGTAGCTTTGAAGTTATTAAAATCATTCTTTATTTAATATATTTTTTTTTTCCTATCCTTACCATCCTTCCTACCTGTGTGTATGTGTATGTTTATACATGTATATGTCTATATATTTATATACATGTGTTTGTGTGTATATGGATGTACATATATATTTTTATAGAAGACAAACAAACTCAGTATATAAGTTATAGTATATATGATACATTGTTTATAAATTAAATTCTATTTTGTAGGGCGTGTTTGGTTACAACAACATATAATTGTATGTTTATTTATGTATATATGCATATATGTGTGCATATATATTTCATTTCTATTCATTTTTGTATTCATGAGTTATGTTTTTTAGATAAATATGTAGATATGTAGATTTATTAGTTAATGAATAATGGAGAGGGGTTGAGATCAGATAAGTTTACACGTCTTGCCACTCCTTTTCCAACATTAGATTTGACTGTCTCTTGTCAAATCTAACGTTGGAATGTTTGAAATAAAGACTTCAATTAATCAATCTAATTCTACACCGTCTGACAGTGTCACACATACTCTGTATCAGCTTTATTCCGCATTTAATTAAAATGTATACGATGTTCTCACTGTTGCCAAAATGTTGTTGCTGCTTATTCCATCAATGTTCTACATGCTGTGAGCACCATTCATTACACACCTCCCTAAATCAGCATGGAATATCTGTAAACTCTGGGACATTTGGGATCGCCACTAGAGTTAAAATAACACATTTGACAAATTGGAGGGTAAAATTTGTGATGTTTCATGGTTATACTTATGGTAATATTTATTTATGTTGAAAATGTATATAAATATTAAATATAAAATCAAATATGAAAGTTTTATTTGCGAAACCACAGACTGCACGTCTTTACTCAGTCTGTGTATGAAATATTATTTTACAAATGTTAACATCTTGAATATAAAGACAGCACTGAAATCATCTGCCCAGTATCAAGCAAATCAAATGAAGTATATGATTGCAATACCTGATGATTCACACACATTTCAATGAGCTACTGTATAAATAAAATTTTGAGAAGGAATTTTTATGTTTCTAATGTGTTAAGTTTTGATTTTTTTTCCTTTCACTTTCTGAGATTATGAATAAAGCTGGATCATGATGTTATACGCAGACTGTAGGAAAAAGGCGACCCCCTGAGAAAACATTTTTTCAGCATGTCGTGTCCCATGGATAGTAAAACATCATCGTGTCACTGCAAACATGATCCCATGGTATTAATTAGTACTGGCACATGATTGGGTCGATATCGATAAGCTCCATGACAAACAATGCTACTATCAGTATTCATGACATAAATTGTGTAACTCATTCTAACCGGATATAACTATACTACTATACTATATATACTCATTGAATACTTGCATCATGACAAAGAGAAAGTAGTTTGTCCTTTCACTCACTTTCAGTGCTCGCTTTGTAACCAAAAAAGCTGTTGAAAAAAGCTGATAGCAATAAGCAATCCTCTGCTTTGGCCTGATAAACAAAAATCTGTGGTTGGTGGCGAGCTCATTGTTATGTTTGCAGGGATGTAAGGTTTCTCACCTCTCCACCTGGCTGAACGATGCCGGTGGATCGTCTCTCCCTCCTCCCTCTCCTCCTGTCCCTCACTCCCAGACGCTTCTCTCCCTCCGGCTCGCCCTGGTTCACTGGGTCTGTGTCTGAAACACACAGAGGTGACAGAAAATGAACAAAATCTAAACCCCATGCCAATAAAAGATCCAAAGAGAAGTGAATGACATATACACAGTATACTTTTCCTTATGAGCCCATTTTAAATGAACTGCCTTCATATTTCATTCTCTACTGACTCTTAAAACTGTCAGTAGTTCCAACCTTCAGTCACATGGCCAACTTTTAAATGTCGTTCCTTGAGCCGGCGCTGTATTTGGTGAACGTGCTTTTAGTGTTTTTGCTCCGTCACCTGGGTGTCAGCGGCAAAGCCACTTTAAACTCGACTCTTTTATCAGCGTGAAAGACTTATAAAACAGGATTAAGGACCTTTTGAACACTGAATGTACGTCTCGTCTCTGAACACTTACTTGTGTGTGAATTTTTATGATTTTTGTTTTAATCTACAGCTTAAGTCAAGTTAACTTTAAGACTTTTTAATGCCACTTGGAATTAAATTCAAGACCAATTTTAAAGTCACAAAAATTTCTGAAAAAAAACCTAAACAAACCATGAACTCACATCAATGACTTAGGGTTGGGAAAGATTTTGCCCATTTTTAAGGTAACGTAAAATGCAACATTTATGGTCAAGTTAAAAGTTGGCTTATCTTAAAAAGCTAAAAAAAAAAAAAAAAAAACATTCTAAAGTGGAACAGACAGAAAACATATTGTTCAGTTGGCCTTCAAGAAAAAAAAAAATCCCACGTCCAGTCAAATTGTCAGGTCCTGATCTGTATGATGGTAATGTGAGAGGCAGTCAGTTATTAACGATTAATTGAAGGTTTTACATTACAATGTCAGAAAAAAAACAATTAATAATATCCTCTTTTTTTGCATTTTTAAGACTTATGTGAGATTGATTTAAGACATTTTAATACCAAGACCTTTTTTTTGGATTGGTGAATTCAATGTCTTTTTAGACTTTTTAAGGATCTGCGGGAACGCTGGTCTACTTGTTCTTTAATGTGAAATTCATCACGCTACTGTCTTGGACTCCGTTCTAAGAGAGATTTTGAATCTCAATGGGACTATTCCCGTTTAAATAAATGTTAAATAAAATTTAAAAAAAAAAAAAAAAAAAAAAAACAGTCAGAACATGAAGGTGCGTAACTGATGTTGCTCCAGTGAGGTAAATCAGGACAAATCATCTCTGCAGTCATCAGGTAGATTAGCTTAAAAAAATTAACTTCCACTGATACAGGAAGCTGAGCTGTCTTATCTTTGTCAGTTTTAACTCTACATATCTCTGCAAGTTGAGGCTTGAGAGCAGCACGCTCACATAAAAAAAAAAAAAAAAGAACAAAAATGCTGTCCAGCTCTGGCAGCTAATGTTTTAAAACGGACCTGAAGTGCTGACTGATCTAACAGGCTGATTAATGCAAACATGTCATTCAGACGAGGAAATGTTCAGTTCCCCATCAAAAGAAAAAAAAAAAACAAGGGTGGAGTACAATAACGGGTAACACAAACATGATGAAGAGGAAGATGTACACACAATATCATCACTCTATAGTGGCCACCCTGCCAGAGAAACTACACCAAATGGTCCACCCCAGCAGCAGCGGCCCTTTGAACCCAAGTGAGAAAACCTCACTTCCTCTCAACCCTATCTGGAAGAGCACCACCCAAAATACAACATGTTTATATTTAGCACTCTTGTATTCCAGTAAATGGCAGTGACTCAAGCTTTTCATCCTCTCTCACCCCTTTCAGCAGGCGTGACAGTAACAATGGGGCTGACGGGCTGGATGTTGCGAGGCGGTTGATCTGCAGCTTTAGCTGCAGTCTTCTCTGCTTCTTTCAGGTCTGTCAGAGTCACACCCTGCCGGCACAGAGACATAAAACATCACTCAGAGGTTTACTATTGCACTGAGAACTCAGCAGTTTCTCTGTGAAAAGATGCTGCCTTCAAATCGAGAAGGAAAACCGTGATACGTGAAACAACATTTATCAGGGCTATGTGAAATTCAGAGCATATGAGATGTCTGGACATGGTTCTCATAGTGGAGGTGACTGAGCTGGCACTGTAAAGGCTCTGTATGCAGGCGGCTAGCAGCTAGCCGCCTGCATACAGAGCCTTTGAAGTATTGCAATAATAACATCACAATACAACAAAAAACTCCACACAGAAGGGCCCCACCACCACAAATTTTACAACTCCTCCCTCAGTGTCTGACAGAGTCAAAAAGAAAGGCCCTTCGACTTTACATACACACCTACAATTAAATTGCCACAATATATTTATTATACTTCAAATGTGCAAGTCACATGTCTGTCTAATTGACTGTCCTCTTAAAAGCTATAACAGCAGCATGCAGCACTGTGAGAAAGTGTTAAAATGACTATAAAAAGCAGAAAGCAGATTTTCAGTTACTACATAACGCCAGTTCCTCTAAATAAATAACCTGACAACCTAAATAAAGCATGAATGAATGTGTAGAAACATTCTGTTTAGACTCCATCTGTGAGCAGTATTGATGCTCCCTAAAATTAACTTTTGAATGCAATTAGTTCTAAATCCTGACATTTTTTAAAGCCTTAGGAAACATAGCTTTAAATAGTAAGAATGTGCATTTTATATCAAAGTTAAGAGCCTCATGAAGTGTTTACAAAAAATCTGAGTGAAAATATATGTTCCCAGCTATTCGTAAACCTGGTTCAAAGCAGCACATTTTGAGGATGATTTTCAATTCAAGTATTGTGAATTGTTATTACAAGGAAGAAAAAAAATTATGGAGAAAAATTAGAAATACAGGCATTGTCTGTGTTTGATTGACAGCAGCTGGCAGGCTGCCAGAGTGCTGGTGTTAACACAGAGAGACAAAGTGTGTTGTTACTGAGAAATAAGGACCACACCTGCATCTAACTGGCCCCAAGAGGCTGTTTCATGTTTTGCAGCTGAGCAGCTAAATTAGATTTCTAGCCTTTAGTGACTCATTCAACAAGCTACAGTGCAGGACGAGACTTGTGTTCATATTTGCAGTCAGATAAGGAAGAGATTTAAGAAGAGCTAATGTCGGTTGCTGTTTAAAGTGTGTGGTTCTTGTGTTGTGTAGCAGGCTGATTTCCGCCTCAATGAAGCTGTTTGCACTGCCCATGACAGACCGATGACATCACAACTTTATGTAAGATTTCATTGGCTGCAGTGAAATAATTTCTGTTTCTACATTAACCGGCATCAGAAGATATTCAAGTGAACTGATGCAAAACTATTAGGCACAATTATGAAAGCAACATCTTGTTGTATTACATAAAATATAACCAAAATATATGCTTATAAATAGAATGTATACAAGAAATTACCTTTTCTAAACTTTTTTTGCACAGTGATTAAGCCATAAGGAAGCAATACCTGTGTGGAGCGACGGGACTGCCGCATCATCCGAGAGCGGGCTTTCCTTTGAGACTCAGACTCTTCATCTCTGACTGGAGCCTGGAACCTAAACACACGCACATATTACACATATATCACATAGATTTTAACCATTATGATAGACCATTCATCTGTATAAAAATGTATAGCGTAAAAATAAACATAAAGGGCCTGCCTTAATTTTACATACACTCGTATCGCTATGTGCACAAAGTTTGCTTTTATAAATCAAGCTTTGAAAAATAATATAGATTAATATTATTTTCTACTTTTATTTAGTTATTTTTTAGCCAACATCAGTCCTTATAATAAATAGCAAATATTCACTCATTTTAAATTAATTATGAAATTTTAACCCTTTAAATGTCTGATTTTTGTCAGAATGCTAGTTGAACCCCCCCCCCCCGCAAAGTAGATGGGTTTTTTTTTTTTTACTTTTTATGATCACAGCCTGGAATATGTCAATGATTTGCAGCAACATTGATTGTAATATGTGATATGTAATATCACAGCCAAAAAACTTAAAAATATGAAGAATGAAATGGGTAAAATGCACAGTCCCTAAGGGTTAAATAGGTGTCGTTGTTTTTTTTTTATTAATTACAGAATCATTTGGTTAAAGCATAAAGTAAGAATGACCTGTGTTGAATAAAAAAGTGTTTGGTATTCCTGTTACTGTGAACTGTGATGATTCTTACTTGCGCCTGTCGGTGTTTGGGGTGTTGGGGCTCTCAGCCGTCGTGTCTCGTGTCTGAGGAGTAGGTTGGACTCTGGCGGTGCGGTTCGCCTTGTCCTGCTCCCTCTCCTCATCTCTCTCTTCTGGTGTCTGAAGCACACAAGACACAAGAAAAAAAGCCAGAAGCTTAACTGTAAGCAACCATCCATTATCATTTATTTTATTTTTACCTATTAATACTGTTTAAGCAAGTCTTTCTAGTTGACATGTTTTAAGCAAGACCAAAAGCCTTCACATCTAAAGTTTCAACACATGTCTTCATCAGGGGTGTGTCAGAGGGCCCTGTGTTGAAATGCTGGATGTGTAAGCAGTCACATAGGCGGAAACTCTGAGGTTAAATTGATTTGAAAAGTATTTAGACAGAATTACATGTGCATCCCCACTGAGTATATCTACCCTCCCAGCTGGTGATGGGCGAGAGGCGGGATACACCCTGGACAGATTGCCAGACTATCACAACGCTGACAACAACCACTCATGCTCACATTCACAGCTACAGCCAATTTAGAGTCAGCGATTGACAAAGCTATAGCTTGCATGTTCTTGGATTGTGAAAGGAAAAAACCCACGCTAACACAGGGAGAACATGCAAACTCCACACAGCGGGGCCCCAAGCCCTCTCGCTGTTAGGCTATTAAAGCATCTCAGATGAGCATAAAAACTTTTTTTGCAATATCAGAGACGTTTATCACATTTGTGTTTTCCATCCAGCTTTTCTATCAATTACTTAATGTGAAAAATGTCAACCAAAAATAACACCTGGTTGAGAAAGAAATATGTGTGTAACATACTTGAGTGTGCTCTGTGAGTTTTACCTTGTCAGCAGAGCTGACGGTTGATGTAGTCACACTCTCTGGACTGGATACTGTGGAACTTTCTGAGGAAAAGAGAAGCAACATTTCTGGCATCAGCACGATCCCACACATTAACAGACCTTGAGCACTTCTGGTCAAACTGTCAACATGGCAGGTGGCTTACCGGGGCTGCTCTCTTTCTCCTCACTCAGTTCCAGACTTCCTGAAACACCCCTCTCTTTAGACTGGTCCTGCACGTTCATCTTGTCTTTACTGCTCATCCTGCACACTGAGCTCCTAGAAGGCATGAATCAGAGACAGATGTTGGCAATGAGAGACATCACTGGATGAAAATGCCCAGGGAGAATTTTCATGTCTCCTTTGTTGATTACATGGCATAACTTATCTTATCAAGTGTCTCACCAAAAGGGTAACACTTTCTATGAGGACCACATCTATAATGCATTATGAGGGCATTCATAGTGAATTATATTGCATTCAAAATGATTTGTGACTACACTCAGTCTTATAATGCATTAAAAATACCTATATTTACCGATACACAGATCAACAATCAACTATAGTAAGGACTTAAAGTGTGCTATAACAGTCCATGCAGTGTCATAAGTTACGTTATGTGTTACGTAAAGTAAAGTACATATTGATGCATTTACGCTTCATCATAATGTTTCATTGTTGGTGTTCAAGTGTTATCATTTTCATGCATTTATAAGAATCTATGCTGCATCATAAGCGATAACCATTCACTAGAATATTTTGAAAATACATTTTAACAAATGAGTTCTGACACCCTCTCACATCTAAAGACAATGTGTCAGAATTCAGCAAGATTTTAGTCACAGAATCAACTTCTGCAAAAACTGAAGATCTTGCAGGGCCTTAAAATCCCCAGTGAGTATGTTATATGCTATATGTAGCATGCTAAGCACTGTCCCAGTCTCAAACAGAAATGGAATGTTTGCTTTTAGCCTACAAGCTAACTGTGCGTTTTAGATTGCTCAGTTCAAACACACATGATTCTACGATACATGAATACGAACCTCCGCTTTTTTTGTGCATTTGCGGCAGTGGAGCCTTGTTGGTTTTGCCTGTCCTGTATGGACTGTGGAGAGAAGAATTGCTGTCAGGGATCTTTAAATCACATAAAGTAAATGCCTATCGTCTCATACCAGGTAAAGACAATCTTTCTCACCTTCGCTTGTTTCTGTGATAACTCCTCCAAGAGCTCCTCAATGCTTTCATCAGCTACATCAAATGGTGTCTGACCCTACAGAGTAAGAAAAAAACATGTTATTTTAGATTTATTGTATAATATTCTCCTATAAATGCCCAAAGTGGCAAGATAAATTTTTGTAAATGTAAGAGCACTCTGATCATACATAAAAAAACATTATAACTTTATGGGCCTCACCGCGTTGCTGCGGGCCTCCATATTGCACAGCTGTTCAACCAGAATGCAACAGGCCTCCCCTTGACCCCAGTGTGCTGCGGCATGGAGAGGCGTCCAGCCATCATAGTCCATAGCTGACACGTCCAGCCCACATTGGCACAGTATCCTGGACAATCCAACAGCAAGGTGACAACAGCATAACTGCATGACGCACTGTGTGCCAAAATTTAGACTTCCTAAAGAAGAAATAACAGTTCCAGGTTTAAATACTATATTCAATATGAAAACTGTCAGTGAATGCGTACTTGAGGGCCTCTAGGTAGCCTTTGGCAGCAGCCACATGTAGTGGGGTGGCCCCAGTCCGGGGGTGTCGTAAATCAGCTGGTGGGCCCTCAGTCAGCCAGGTCCGGGCGTCTGACATGATCTGTTCTTCCTCTAGCCGCTTGGCTGCCTCCATGTCCACATCTGTACACAAAGACAATATGTCAAACGCAGGCGTCCCTTATTTTGTCTTCAGTATGAGGCAAACACATTCTATTTAGGTAATTATAAAGCATGCATGGTGCATTGGTAACCAATATATTATTAGTTGCTAAGCAAGAAAATTAAAATATTGGTGTTGTTCCAATAATGAGATTTCAGCTAATAATTCCTTCAAACAATGCTGAGCCTTGGCTTTGGACATGGGACGTCACCTAAAACCAGGTACTAAATGGGTATTTTGGACTGTGCCACATGCTGGCAGAAAAAAAAATCAGCCTGTCAGCCCAAAAATATATATTCTTTAATCTCTTCACATTTTTCCATATGAAAGATTAAAGTATTTCACTGCTGGACAGATGGCCTTTTCAGAAAACTGGCTATAGAGTAAAAAGACAAATGCTTTTGAAATTGGCCCTTTATTACCAGATAAAACAGAGATAAAGGACTGTGACATTTATATTTGACAAAAGGTATGCTACTCTTGATGACTGCAGTGTTTCCTCAAGGTTTTTTTCCAGCAACAGTGTTGGAGTGCATAGGTTTTACTTTGCACCGCTGGATATTTCACTTGTCCACTGACACGAGAAAGCCTACAGACAAATATCTGTACACAACTACAGATGTCAAATTACATTTAATAAAAAGGCATCCTATACTTCATATGCAGTTACAAATCATCAATCTCCTTCATAGGGGCAGATGTAACCTTTGAGATCTATTGTTTAAAATAATATTGCGACTCTTGAGAGGAATTTATACTTCGGCATGGATTTGACATAGACGTGGAAACTGCACCATAGCCTGATGTGTACCTCCCAAGAAATGTAACTACGTGTTAAGCAACGCAGACCAGTCCTACAACCAGAAATGAGTTAGCATTTCAGCACCTCCAGTTCACTCGTCTCAAAGTCAACAGGCTTTTTGAATTGGTTTTTGGTCAGATGTCTGATATAAGGTCCATGGTTAACGCAAGCTAAAGAGACTTTCTTTTTTGTCCTACAACATGAAGTATGTCACGAAATACCCCACCAGCAAACTCTGAGGCTTTTATGTGTCTTAAAAAAGGCGCTTTCTGTAGCGTGGCTAAAAGACATCACAGAATGTCTTCACATCGAGCCGCACCACATACAGCTTTACAGCCACGTGGTGATGGCAATGCAACTGCAGTGTAGTCTGTTTATAGCCTAACATTAGCCTTTTACTTCTGGTGATTGCATTTAGGCTTCCAAAATCCTTAAAGTGATGTTTATTTGTGAAGATTATCTTGCAGAACAAAATGTGTTAGTATCATAAGCATTTGTTTACCACAGAGTTTATTTTCTGCAATGATCCTTAAGCCAATGGAAAAATCCCATAGGCTTTTTGACATTAACTTCTGCGTTGGCCTACAGAAAAAAATCATCGTTGGGGCACTCTATCAAGCCATATTTAATGTGTGTTTATGGTGTCTTTTGAATCAATCAAACTTTACAGCACTTCAGAGAAACCCCACCACCAACTGACATTTTGGAGGTGCAGAGCGACAGACACCACATCCCAAATATAAATACTCACCACGGCGTGGGCCACATGCTTAGGCTATAGCTTAGGCTCTGTGTAGAGCCGACACATTCATATAAATCCACCTTACTATTTCTTATATTTGCATCAAACAATTGAGGACTGTCTACAAGCAGGACACAGATACAACTTATATAAACTGTATCCAAATAGTTTTTCAGAAAAAAAGGGGGCGTGTAGTTGTCAAAGGACAGCATTCACTTACCCAGTCTCACAGCGTAACTCTGCAGGAGGGATTCAGTGGTCTCATCCAGAGCGATGTCCAGAGGAACGTCACCGTCACAGTTGACAGCAGAAAGAGACGCACCTTGCTGCACAAGAAAACTGAAAAAAACATGGACAGAGTGAGAATCCATTTGACTGCAGAAACATTTAAAAAGTCTGTACAAGGGTCGATGATGTATCAAATATACTTGAGGCTTGTTCCACGTGAAATACTTAAAATGACTATATCCTGAACATCGATTATAAATCATCACGTTGTTTTTAGAAACCCCTGGCGTTTGCTTATTCTAAATCTCTCCTACAGCTCTCTGCCTTTCACAAACACACACACAGAAAGCAGAACTTTTGCAGAGCTCCAGATGGTAACTATTTCGTGACATTTTGCAACCACAGAGCACCACTATGGCTTGCAAATAATATTAATATATGAACTGGAGAACTGTTAGTTTGTTGCCAGCTTACAGAGAATAAATCATCACATATAACAGCGCTGTGGTAACAGTCAAACTTAGTGAGTGGCAGTGGCGGTAGTGTGAGCAGGTGAGACGTGCGTTTGTACCTGCGGAGCTCCGATCGCGACTGTTTAGTCACATTTTGTGACGACGGAACACCAGTGCAACTTTGAAATCTTTGCAATATATAAACTGGAGAGCTGTTAGTTTGTTTCCAGCTGGCAGTGGATGAATCCTCTCCTCATACCGCAGACTCAGCTTAACTTTATGCTAACATCCAACTGTTGACCAGAAGCTTCAAGCCCACAGTAAAACATCAACACTTTCTGCCAGAAACGAGCCTGGTCCTTCAAAAAAAGCACCACGGCTTCCGCTTTGATTTGTTTTTGACTTCCTTATAACTGTAATTTATTAAATGTTATGATAACAGTAGTGTATTCAACTTTTTTATGACAGTAGCTACTTTATTTAACTTTATTGTAACTATACTATTGTCAGTAATTTTGAATTTTAGCAGTTAACATAAGTTTAAAGGACATTTTAAAAATACTGCGATATGTATTGTGTATCGCGATATAGCCTTACATTATCACAATATTATTTTAAAGCCACATTGTCCAGCCCTGGTACGAGGACAACCAATTCTAAATGAACACATTTAATCCTATGACATTAGACCAAAAGGCATTATTCACAGAACAAGAGACTGCAGTTAAAAAAAGCACATCAACTGTTAAAGGTTTTGAGCTGCATGTGTTTGTGTGCCAGGCCAGCCCACTCATGCTTTAGCTGACTTGTTGTCCAGCCAAACAGCACAACAATGTTAGTATTGTTGAATGCACAAATACCCTGGCACCCACGCTGCATTCTGACGTCCTCTAAGTCGCAAAGTGTTACCCAGCTGTTACGCTGCTGTATTGTGTTAACTGTAGAGACATATACTACACACTCTGCAATGTCGGGGTAGCCACAGGAGGCAGCAACATGGAGCGGCGTCCATCCCTCACTGTCCACCTGGTTCACATTGGCACCGTGCTCCAAAAGGAAGGTCACTATCTCCATGCTGCCATCTATGCAGGACTGTGAGAAAGAGAGGGTAAAAAAAAGACAAAATAACTGTAAATGCTTCCTGTTCGTCTCAGCATCAAATCAATAATTCTAATTAAACCTCAGGAGAAGAAGCTGCCTCACCTGGTGGAGAGCAGTGATTCCATCTGCATTGGAACAGTTAATAATTTCTACCACATCCTCTCCATTCCTCCTTTTGGTCTGTTTGGCCTCCTCCAGCATCACCTGGGCCTCCTCCGTGTCCCCGCTGGCACAGGCAGCCAGGAACTCTGCAGCCCTGTCAAACCT
Organism: Plectropomus leopardus; assembly: GCF_008729295.1. Classification (NCBI taxonomy): domain Eukaryota; kingdom Metazoa; phylum Chordata; class Actinopteri; order Perciformes; family Serranidae; genus Plectropomus; species Plectropomus leopardus. The sequence continues at coordinate 32,007,906 of NC_056466.1, forward strand.
CACCCTTTTCCTAAAGACAGATGATACAGGCAGTTAGATAACATCACTAGTTAGCTGTTGTAGCTGGTTTGCCATTTAAAGAAGAAACATGCCTTGTAGAGCAAGTGTGTTTCATACAGGAAACAGACAAATAAGAAACATCTTGCAAGACAGTTGCATTAACTCTGTATGAAAAGCCAGTTTGATGAGAGAGTTTAGTTACAGAATGAAGCTCACAATGTTCTCAAGTTTTGTTCCTGTCAACAAGTCCCATAAAGACAAGTGTCCGCATACCTCCCTAACCCTTAGGGACTTTTTGGTGCATTTTATGCGCTTTTCATACTTTGATAATTCTGGTTGTATTCATGCATATGGCATACATTAAGAAAATTTTTATCTTGAGTCTAAAATACACTGTGTAAACAAAATTGTTACATTCATGCTGTAAAGTGCAAAAAATGTGCCACTGAAACTCGTTCTAACTGCATTTTTTGATCCTACCGCTATTAAAGCATACAAATATGCACTGTGTTACTTCAGAGTGTCATTCTAGGCAAAACAGCTAAGATATTTGCTTTTACTCAAGAAATAGAAAACCTAAAACTACTAGAATGCACTGTGCCACAATGGACCAATAAACACTCCAGCTGGTGGGTGACATAATGCAAGCTTGGCAAGGAAACAATATGATGGCCAGTTGGTACCAATCAATCTTGTATTACAGTTAAACTGTCAACTAAAACATGGTCCTTAAAAAACAGTTGAGGTGAGAAATAGGCAACTCAGTAACAGAATTCTGGTTCATATTTGACCAGCACTTCTTAGTTTTACAGTTTGATCTCAGTATTTTCAGACTTACGGCCTTTGCACACTTTTTTTGCCCGAAATTGTTGCACGCCTAAAAATAAATATGACCTTACGTTATGTTAAACACATTTAAAACGCTGACTCAGAGATTTTCAGCTGTCATGAAGTTTTTGGAACAGATTCGATTTTCTACATTTTTCGCATCCGTCATAAGCTGTTAAGAGAATCAGTTTTAAAAAAAATTGCCAGCTGGACACATGCACGAAAAGACCTAGTAACGGGCTTATCCTTTTATAAGTCAGATAGCTCACTTTCAAAAGGTCATATAGTAATTCTGCCTTCACATACTCTTCTGAAATATTGTAGTTACCATATTAACAAATTATGAGTTACGAGCTCATGAACGGCCCAAGTTGTAATTTCGAGTGGGAAATTGTGAAATTTCAGTGATACCCAAGTTGCCAAGTTGTGACGTTGCCATGATGTCTGAGGGCAGCAGAAATGGCAGAAAGCATGGATACAGTGTCAACAATTGTTGGTAAAAAATTATATATTTCTTTAATTTGTTCGTAGTAGCTATCATTTACTTCTTGTGGTAGCATATTTTCGTATATGCATTTATAAGCTGTAGCAAGCAAACAAACTTTGAACTCTAAAGCATTCCAGGTGGGTACAGTAATACGAGTTGCCGACTTGACGTCCTAAATGCTTAAACATGGCGGCAAAAGTCAATTGTATTAAATATAGATTATGATCACATGTAAGGTGTCATATGGTGTTAAAGCTAACTGCTATCTATGTAGAGTGACCTAGATTAAAGATAAAAATATCTAAAAATATTAAATGTGTAAAAACTAAACTAAAATATATAAAAATATAAATAAACAGGGAACAGCTATCAACCCCATTGTTTAAACACTCTTAGCATTAGAATGCAACACATCCTCTTTGTAGCTTCCATGTTTTTCCCACTTTACAACCTCAAAGCACATCAACACAACAAAGTCAGAATAATGACTTTCCAACTCGGAAACCCCGACTTTCCAACATCACATGTATGCAGCATAACATTCAAGTGGATGATGATGTGGTGGAGGAGGTGGTAATAGAGGACGATGATTGCACACGGACGGAGAGACAGTGTGGAGACATAGAGAGAGGACAGCTTCACGCGGCTGCAGCACCAAATGCAAAACATGAGGAAAGAGTGGAGACTGCCAGAAGGATAGTTGAGAAAGAAGCAAGGGAGGAAATTTGCCTTTTTGTTTTGTCTTGTGTTGCAAATTTTTCCAACAAATAGAACAATAAGCGAGCTCTCTGCGTGTACCTTTTTTTTGTCGGATGACGAAATAATAATAATATTATTATAATAATAACAAAAAATGAACCACAATACCATTTCCTGATCACAAATTTTCATTTTACAGGCAAACAGGGCACTAACCTATGTCTCTGAAGACATCTGAGGCTAGAAATAGGCAATACACTAACAGAAGCTTGATTAAAATTTGATTGGCACTTTGATTTGATTTTGGTCTAAGACAGAGAGAGAGGGAAAGAAAGGCAGGTCTCTCTCTCTCTATCCAATTCTACACTCTTTGTGTTCGTAGTGGGCAAACCAAAAAGGCGGAAGTACAATCTATAATTCGAGCAACAGCTCTAGAGCAGGCGAAAATCCAGTGAATGACACGAAACACGTCATAAAGCAGATTTGAGCTGAGAGATGAAACATGAGATCTGGCCGAGGGAAGTTTTCCACACTTCATTTAAACATATGACCCAATGTATGGTACAGAGCTGGTTGAAAATCATAAAAACATCAACAGCATTCATACACATCTTTTATCAAAAAACGTCATTTTCCATGACTTTGAGGCAAATTCTGAAGACCCTACATTCTCTGAAACGAACCATCAATACTTTCTATCGGTTCTTTTTCATTACTATGTAATAGCTTTTTTAAATATACATTTTTAAAAATAATAAATTCTGGACAGGATTGGAAATTAATATTTGCATAAAACCTAGGGACTGGGAGGAGGTGGTGCAAGAAAGAGGAGGCACGTCAAATAGGACATTAGCTGTGGACTGAGACCACCAAGGAGAACCACAGAATGCCAAAGAAGGTCTTTTCTACCTATGGCCATCAAACTGTACAACTCATCCCCCTTTTGCAGGAAGGAAAACTGAAGTAAATTTTTTGCAAAAGTACTTTACTTATGTTAACATGCAATTTTAAACCCCAGGTGCAATATTACTTTTTAGTTTTAAACATTATTATTTTGTTTTCACTTATTTGATGCTCTGTTGTATTATTCTTTTGCAACTGTATTTTTGGAGCAATCTGGCACAAGAATTTACTTCGAGATTACTAAAGTTCTATCTTATCTTATCTTAAATATTTTTTTAAGAGCTCGGAAGGGACATGTGTTTTGTTTTTGTATTTTTTGGCTTTTGGGAAGAGGCATATGATTTTAAATAGTTGGATTTTGTATTCATTTTACTGCCAATATTTCTGCAGACCCACATGTTCTGGAGGGCATGTTTTCTTTGAAAGAGTTGGCCAATTTTTTTTTTATTTGGTAATTATTAAAGAATAAATTTGGGTGATTGTCATTTAAAATAACAAAAAATTACAATGTATCACGGCAACGAACTGGAATATAAGAAATCATTGTTGAATTTTGAAATTTCCAAATGTCCTTGAACACATCATGTCTTATCATAAAGATTTGTGAAAAAGAAAATCCATGACTTTTCAACGGCTCTCAGGGTATATTTAGTTTTCCAATAGCTTTCCAGACCTGGAAATTGCTATTTGCAAATTCCATGACTTTTCCGGGTTTTTCATGGCCGCATAAACCTTGTATACAGTATTTCTTGTGAATTATCATTTGGAAAGTGAATCATTTCCAAAAGCTGAGTACTGTAGTTTTTTGTTTTACAGGCAATAATTTGTTTTTTAAAAAAAGTACTCCATGTATATTGTGGGGGCTGTTGTTAGCTGTGCAATTGGTGCGTAATTATTTAAGGCAGCAGGACAGCATACATGAAATCAACTCAAAAACTCAAAAAACCACAGCGGCCATGCTCATGTCACTGAAGGACCATGTCACCCAGTGCAACAGTGTGGCTCACTGATTTGGTTAAATAGTTTCTGGATGACAATGGAAGTCTATAGAGAAACAAGAAAGGCCAGGCACAGGTGATAATTGCTGTAAGCTCAGCTAATTGCTTGTTGAGGAGTTGCTTTGAGGACTTTGTTGACAATAATAAAAATAAGGACTAAATTTAATTTCTGAAGCCATATTTTTTGTGTTTTTAACAAAAGTCCCTTAAAGTGTCTTTCAGGCAGTGTTGGGAAGGGTCTGCTTGTCTAATGCAGTTGATGTCATCATAAATATTGACAAATATTCATACTGTGGCAGTGATTGTAAGAGATGAACCTGCAACCGAGACAGCGACTTAAAAAGAGACGGTCACGGTCTGTATTGTTGGTACAATAGTTCGCAAGCAAATTATACCTTATGGCAGTCCCAAAAAATCACGACATATGAACAGGGGAAAAGTGGTTTCACAAATGGACAAAGCGGACACTCACCAGGACTCACTGTGTGATACTTTGCTAACGCTAGCTAACATTAGCTAGCAAACACAAACAGTACAAACTATAGCCTTGGAAATGACCACTGACAGTTTCAACAAAAACAGAACATCGTGAGCTCAATTAAACCATAATTTAGCAGCAGTGGGGTGGGGGGAAGGGGGGGGTAAATCACTGTAAGACGTTGTATTATTTTGTCCACCCGTTGTCCAAACCCACGCACACCGCTCCTTATTTAGCCTCATGTTAAGCTAAGTTAGCCAGCTAAAAGCCGGCTGTTATTGTCAAACTGTTTGGCAGGAGACATTTCCTCACCGCCGTTTGAGGAAGGGGCTGGTTTCATCTCTGCCCTCACACTCGGGCTGCTCCCTCGGCGGGTCGCTGAGTTCGGCCTCCGGCTCCCCTGCTCCGTTCTCGGCATCGCCCCGCCACCTCCGCCTGGGCACCGCCGGCGCTTTGTCGGTGCACGAGCCGGCCCAGCGCTTCAGCTGCTCCCGCCGCTTGGTCCTCGCAGAGTCCCCCATTACTTATCCTCGGAGGACTGTGTTTTTAAAAATAAAACATTCAGTGGCAGGGAACGACACACCCTCCATGTGTGTACTTTCACTTCCTGGTTCTTGCTCTGGCTCTGGATGTGGAGGAAGCGTCAGCTCGTGCTTGTTGGTGTCGGGAGCGCGCAAAGCTGGCTCGGGCTTGTCTGTGTGACGTCACCGCTGATGTGTAGTGGAGCCCGGAGGGGAAATGCTGAAATAGCTCCATGCCTAGGCATTGTACACATACAGTTAGCACTGCACTTCCTGCCATTGTGCTTCTTCTGAGACTCAAGTCAGTCAAACGTTGAAATAATATCCACAGTGAAAACAATTAAAGCTCCTAAATGAAGTAATCACTGTAGGAGCCAGTACTTATTTTTAACCCTTTATTAAAGTTGCTCTATCCTACTGGAAAGTAAATTGAACAATGACTGAGACTCTAACTGTCTGATTTGAAACCTTAGCTTTGAGGATATGAAAGCAAGCACAGTTCCTTTGCTTACTCAAACAAAGACATTAGGTTAGTAATCTTAATAAGACGAAAAACAATCTCAATATGTCACATGACATCATGGCACAGCTCCAGTCTAATGAAAATCCATCAGCTTCTTCAGCTTCCTCAGCTTCATCGGCATTCACACACTATTCAAATTGCTCTACAGCAGTAAAGTGATAATTTCAGATCTTTAACCAGCGAGATGCAATCACGCACTGCCACTAATTACTGTCCGTCTCCACCAAAGCAGCACTCAAGCAGCAATCCAAATGTAGTTGGCACAAAGAGAGACTGATTAAGTAAAGAGAAGTAACCACTATAAAGTTTTCACAGACCCCCATTCATTCTGTTTGTTTGGCTGTCCATGACGTCTAAAGTGACACCAAATTAAAAAAATACAAACAGAGAAAGGTATATTCATCTTCTGCAGAGCTGTGTACACAACTCTGCTCTACTGGCAATAGGGAAGAAATCTATAGCCTATTTTTAACGGGTTTACTTGTGTTCAAACAAATTACATACAGGCACTAAATCTGGTGGAAAATGGGTATTGTAATTGGGCATTTTCCATAACAGTAGCCTGTTTTGGCCTTGTTTGGTTCCTCTTGGCCCATCAGGTCAGCCTCGCAAGGCTGCTGATATCTATCTTGTCTACTGCAGGTTGTTTTCATTGCTTTTCACCATGACTGATGTTGCAATAACTTCCCTGTGCACAGTTATAACACTGCCTCTGTCTACTACACCCTTAGTGCACAGAATGTGTGCAAGAGAGGTCAAAAATGAATTAAATGCTTTTAAACCTATTTTAGTTAACAGGTGGGTATGGGCTTGTATGCCTCAGTTGATAACAATTACACAATACACCCCATTTATCAAAAAATCTTGGTGCAAAAGAGTTGCATATTGTAGTTTTGCATTTGTGATAAGTGGGTTAGCCGGTGTACAGTGGGTTATGTATGTTGCTCAGAGGGATTCACTTAAAACCTCATTTAATTTACTTTTACAAATAATACATTTTGTAATCATCAGCTTTAAAACAATCAATGTTAAACCTAGAGGGCTTGCTCTTAGATAGCTGGTAAACATTCCAGCACTGACACAGGGTCAAATTCCACGTCACATTTTTCCTGTGGCTCTGTGAGCTCAGCACTAGAACTCTGCAGTCTCAGTGATCAACAGGAAAAGGAGAGCCATTGATGGAAGTAAGTAGCCTAAATATATCTTTAACTTTTATGTGTTGCTTCAGTCTTGGACTAGACAACTGCGAACTTTTTCAAATGTGACAAAATAAGCTGTGGTTGTAATTTTTCTGTATAGTGGTTGTCTACCTAGTTATAGTTAATCATGCACTAGCACTAACTTCTTCAGTGGAACCAGACACATACACTGTTTCATTAATGCAGGTTGGACCGAATAAATAATCAAAATAAAGCATATACAAAGGACATACAGGACAAAATGATACATGACAAATTAAAGGAAAAAAACAACATAAAAGTTTATAGTTATGTGTTGGTCCACCGCAAGCTTCCATAACAGCCCTTATGCTCCTTGTCACAGAATCTCCAAGTCTTCACTGGTGGGAATGGACAGTATTTCTTAGAAGGATTTTCCCCTCATTTGGTGTTTTGGTAGTGGAAAAAGCTGTATAAGATGTCATCCCAAAATCTACCATGGGTCTTGTGAATGTGAAAGTGTGAAAGCCACAGCATGATAATCCTTACTGACAGTTGGACGCATCTGCTTTCATTATGTTTCTCCACTAATTTATTTGAAATGTCCCTTTAGTTTTAACACTATGTCAGTATGATTTGATTTTTTAAAAAAGGAATTTGGTGGGTGGGGTGCTAGGTAAATTCCCCACCCCCAAAAGTGTAATAAGATCTTTTATATTTATTGTATTTATTTAACAAGTATAGGAGCTAATTAGTAACCAACACAAATTAACAACATAGCTAACAAATAATAATAATTAATAACATGGGCAAATGTTGCCCTCTTCTTTTTCTTTTTTCTTTTGTTTAGTTTTCTTTTTCTTTTTTTTACACAGAGTGCTTTTGCCTTTTCATTTTCTTTTACTGTAATGCTCTTTGGAATAGCAACCCAATACATATTTCAATATATTTATATTAATATACAGTATGCATTTTTCTTCCACCTAATTTTAAATATATGTGTAATTATAATAATTCTAAATATAATTTCTTATTTTTGGAAAATAATTTTCTAATATTCTCTTTTTTTAAGCTAATTTTCAGGTAATTTTCTTGTCATCTTTAAAGAATTTTTGGGAATTTCACAGAGCATTTTATGCCAAGTGGCTGACTGCCTTAAAACAAAACAAAACAAAAAAAATCAAACCAATACACTCAGGCTTCAAAGGGTTAAATGCTTGTGAAAGGTGTCTGAACACAGTTCGAGAAAACTGATGCTGAGGTTTCAAATGGTTAATGGGTTGGGCTTTATGCATAGGTAGATTTACCTTTGCTAAAAAAATATCTTGGATTCATGATTAAATGTATTACAGATATTTTTTGTGTGAAAAAAAAATCAAACAACTATGCGGTGGACCCCTACTACAGACCAATCAGAATTAGGTCTTATATTTATTTTTTTTGTAAGGTGGAGGGTGTCCTAGGTGGCTGTCTATGTCACCAATATGAAGCTCTGCCTTTGGTTTTTAGATTTTAGATAGTTCTCTAAGTTTGATTTTACCCCTTTGATGTTTCTGTAAGTGACAATCAGGCATGAAATCTGTCACAGTCTAAGATCTGCTTCGGTGATCTTACAGTTGTTGCTTTGCTGCAACTCCTCCACTGTCATGGTGTGAGAGGAACAGTACCAGACTCTCATCAAACATTCATATTGTGATTTAAAATTGTTCCTTGTCAGGGCCCATGGATGTCTGAATTACACTATAATTGTGAAACAAAAAAAGCACATTCAAGTTATTCCCCTTTGTCATCTGATGTCAGTTTCTACTTTCATGTTAAGTGGAACAATTCAAAAGTTTCCTCTTCCCCCCCATGTTTCAGAATGTCTCTGCCCTCACTCAAAGCAGCACACTCCATCCCACCTCACACTCTGACCCGGCTGGCACAACAGTGGCTAGCAGAGGACACGCCAAATTTTGACCCCGCAGGAGTGTGCGTGGGGTCACAGGAGGTAGAAGCGAGGTTGCTGTGTAAAACACCAAACAGCATCTTGGCAGGGAGTCCCTTCTTCACAGCAGTGTTCACTGAGGTGGGCTGCACCGTGGACTGGATTCATCAGGAGGGAGCTGAGATCGGTAGGTACTGCACACTGTTCTCCAAAGCACCAAGATATTTGGTTAGATAGATGATGTATGATTTCTCTAGAACACAAACAAACAGAATTATGCAACAATTATACAAAGAGACAAAGTCATGGATCATCGCACCACAAATCACATGGTATATCTTGTAAAATAAGAGGCAGTTCCTTATTTAAAGGTAATATTGCTACAGGAACAAAGTTTTTGCTCTGCACCTTGTGTACCCGGGTCCAGAGAGAAGTAGGGTAAAGTGCTAGTAGAGTGGATGATCTGTGTCATGTGTGAACATGAGTGCTTTGCAGATCAGGGATGAGGTGACACAATCAGATAAGTTGGGGACGGAAACCAATGACTTGTATTTATAGATTCCTAGAAGGGAGACTAGTTTGGTTGCCAATGCACAGTGACAAAATACTGAGCCATTAAATTAAAAAGGTATCATAAGTTATGCTCCTGAAAAGGAGATCAATAGAGCAATAAAAATTATGTAAAAAGTAACAACAATATCACAGAAAACAAGCACATTTGACAAGGCATTCCACCAAATTTACACATGAAGATCAGTTGACTTGTCTATGGTTGGAAGACATAATTCATGTTAACATTCTAAACTTCTAGTGTTTACTTAGCCTGGTTTCACAATGGTAACTTCTAGCCCAGACAGGTCCATTTCCAGGGGATAACCCTGGAAACTAGGGGCTAACCCTGCTCCAAAGAAGGGCCAGTCAGCCTGAGGCTAAAGTCAGGGTTAGCCCAATTGGAATGTGGTATGATTGCTCCGCTGTGAGGGCTTTCACAGCCCTAAGCTACTAGCAAAAACATTTGCAACTTTGGGTTGCAGTTTAAAAGTTGTGGGCGTTTACCAAACATGCAGTGTTGCAATAGATGCAATACGGGAATTAATTCTAAAACTTGTAGGTGCTGTATTTAACTCTGATGAAAGACAGTCGGTTGTTGAGTCTCAATCCAAGGTCCTCAAATAGTGACACAGTCTTTCTGATGATTTGAGTTTATGGTTCAGTAGAACTACAAACCGAAAGCATTGGTATTTGAAGACCTGGGAAAATGACTCAACATTCAACTGTCTTTCTCTAGAGTTTTATATAGCATTTTTAATGACAGTGTAATACAAAAAACCCGGAGTGCCCTTTTATCCTTTTCCCATTATTATACCGAATGCCTTTCACTGCAGCATAAAACACAGCACTGGCCGCTTATCTCTGATACAAAACATTTAAGAGATTACTACTCACTAAAAAGCAGCCTAGTTTCTTAAGGAAAGGTAACCTTTACTGTTTAAAAAGCAGCAATTACATCTTCTTTAACCAGTTTAATTTTAAACAATAAGAACCCACAGATATCTGTAAGAGGAAACAAAACCTGCTGACTTTTGGTTGAAGTGGGGATATGTCTATTTCTTTTTTTAAGGCCAATGAATGACTAATTTCTTCATCTTACATATATGAAGATTCAGGTAATTAACATCACATAACACCAGTGAACATCAGGTGGCACCATGAATCTCTGCTTGACTGACCGAGATCTGTCTGTGGATTTCTACATACCACCTGATACTCAACTTTGGCAAAGACGGAGTTGCTCTTCTTTCCAGGTAGATCATCTTTGCTATCATTGAGAACTATGTAATGTTCCCAACTTGGACTGTGAGGAACCTGGGCGTGACACTGGATAACTAGTGGTCCTTCATTTCAAACATTCCAGAGACAACTTGCTTTTTCAGATGTATTCTCCACAACATGAGGAGGATACATCCATTCCTTAATGCACGTAGGTTCTTGTCCAAGACTATTGCACCTCACTCCTGGTTGGTGTGCCTGCATGTGCCATCTGACACCTGCAGCTTGTCCAGAATGCTGCAGTCTGGACGGCCTTCAAAAGGTTATTCACGTAACCCCGGTCCTTTGCACCCTGCACTTGCTACGAATGGCTGCTCCAATGCGATGGTTCTGGTTTTAGTTAAACTCTAAATACTCTCACACTGTCAATACTCCTATGTCTTTATTTCACATCCACAGGTCCCAATACCATCACGCTAATTGCTGTGGTAAGAGGCCCAGCAAGGTGCCTCCTACTTGGAGAAAGACCGGCTCTCAACTGCCTGGCCCGGGCCTCGGGGATTGCCACCCGCTGCTCTCAGCTCCAGGCATTGGCCACAGTTGGAGGCTGGCATGGAGAAGTGGCTGGCACACGAAAGACCACCCCAGGCTTCCGTCTGGTGGAAAAATATGCCATGCTGATTGGCAATGTGTCCATGCACAGACAGGATCTAAGTGGAATGGTAATGCTGAAGGACAACCACGTCTGGGCATCAGGAAGTATCACGCAGGTGGGTAGCTGCACCACAGATCCAGCTAAAATGATTCAGACAATTGATGTTCGTAGAGTCCATTGAAAAGTACACCACCACAAGGTGGTAACTGAAATGTGGTAACTGAAATGTGGTAACTGAAATGTGAACATATTGGTATCATTTCTTTCAGAAACGTAGGAAGAAGGCAGTAAGCAACTCCAAAACTTAGCAAGACATTAGAGGAAAGAGAGAAGAAAGTTACCCCAAAAAAGGCAGAAAAAATAAGAGTGAAAGAACATAAAGAAAAAAGAAAATGATCTTAAGAAAGTGCAAAAATAAATAAATAAAAAAATGTACTGTATTATACAATATAATTTTAAAAAATATGATTATACCAATTTATAAATATAGTTTTCTGGACATTTTCCCCCTTTTTTTGAAAATATCTAGTAATCTCCCCACAGCTAATTGTCAAGTAATTGTCACTTGTCACCCTTAACCATTGGGGCGGCACGGTGGCTTTGTGGTTAGCCTCACGGCAAGAGGGTCCCTGGTTCAAATCCCAGTTAGAATGGGGTTCGGTCTGGGCGGGGGCCCTTCTGTGCAGAGTTTGCACGTTCTCCGGGGTCTCCGGCTTCCTCCCACAGTCCAAAGACATGCAGCTCAGGTTGATTAGTGACTCTAAATTGTCCTTAGGTGTGACTGTGAGCGTGTATGGTTGTTTGTCTATATGTGTCGGCCCTGCGATGGTCTGGCAAACTGTCCAGGGTGTACCCCGCCTTCTGCCCAATGACAGCTGGGATTGGCTCCAGCCCCCCCGCGACCCTTGCGAGGACAAGCAGTTACTGAAAATGACTGACTGACCCTTAACCATTTTATTGGAATTTATTTTTATTATTTGCTGGGCATTTCTTGCCAAGTTGCTCATTTCCTCTTTCCCATGTTTTTAAGACATTCTGTCTTAAATTCATGAATGCTCGCAACACCTTCAACAAAAAAGAAAAGCAGCTTGTTTGTTCTCTAGGCTGTGAAAGCTGCGCGGTCAGTGTGCGGCTTCAGCAGTAAGATTGAGGTGGAGTGCTGCTCTGCAGAGGAGGGCAGGGAGGCAGCCAAAGCTGGAGCAGACATCGTTATGCTGGACAACTTTAAACCTCAGGTAAAGAATATTGAAATAACAGCCCTGGTCACCTTTCTTTTCGTTTCCACTCACCCTGTTGCAGAAGAAGATTAGGGCCAGACAGGAGAAGTATATTTGAGAAGAGGAAGATTTTTTTATTCATTATGCACATAGAGAAAAATCAGAATGACGAGAATATAGTAGAAATGTTGAGACAAAAGAGATTAAAGTTGAAATGTCAAGTATAATGTTGATATACAATGTCGAGAAAAAAACTGAAATTTAGAGAATACAGTTGAAATACACTGTTGAGAAAAACATGGAAATGTTTAGAAAAAAAGTGGAAATTTTGAGAATAAAGTTGAAAGCCAACCCCAAGTGTGACATGCACTGTTTGTAACTGTTTGTAACTGTTTGTTACTATATTCCTGAAATTTGATTTCAACTAAATCCTCTGAATTTTATTTTAACTTTGTTCTCAAAATTTAGACTTTTTTCAGAACATTGTATTCCAACATTATTCTCAACATTTCAACTTTAATCTTGACATTTCAACTATATTCTTGTCATTTCGACTTTTTTCTCGATGTGCATAACAAAAAAAATCTTCTTCCTCTCAAAAATATTTCTCCTGTCAGGACCTAATCCTCTTCCGTACCCTGCAGCTTAACCTCTGTATGAAATAATACATGCCTCCTTCGCCCTGTCTCTCTGTAGGAGCTCCATGTTGCAGCTCTTGCACTGAAGACGGAGTTCCCAACGTTACTGATAGAAGCCAGCGGAGGAGTCACTCCAGAGAACTTAGCCATGTATTTCTCCTCACATGTGGACATTATTTCCCTGGGCTGCATAACTCAGGGATGCCCAGTTGTGGACTTCTCTCTAAAGGTTCAAAAGCCTGTTGCACACTAAATCCTCTGAGAATGATGACCTCCACAAATATATGTAAACTGATTCAATGAGAAAATGAAGTAAGGGTTTTGTTCGGAACAGAGGTTTAAGTGAGATCATTTCCTAGAACGACATTGCAGAGATCTAGTGTTGCTAAAGCTCATGAAATAGCTCACATCCTGTTTGCTCACTGTGTCATCAGTCATTTGATATGGATAAAAGGACAACAGAGACAAGGTTTGTACTTGCTTCTCCGTTGGGGCCATGTCGACAGAAAAAAAAAAGTGCAAGACTGCATTACTATAGAGGAAAGCAGTCACAAGTTGAAACTAATCAACAGATATAGGAAGGACATACAGATTAAAAGGACAACTATGTTTTAACTAATATTATAGGCTAACAGGCAGCCCATAACGTGACTCAGTATGTGGAAGGGTTGGTTCACCAAAACAGTTTTCTTCTCACTTAAAATATTGTCTAGCAGTGTCCAGCCATTCAGATATATTTGTTTTAGTGTTCCAGTTTTAGAGCTATCCCAGACCGTTAAGTTATCAAATACCACCATTTTGACATTGCTTTTGCCACCTTTCACATCTAGCCAAACAGAACTGGTGGCAGTGTTATTATAAGCCAGCGGACAGTCGGATGGCACTTGCTGCGGCAGTCTGATGGGTGGCATCACTTGAGAATGTGGCTGGACTGAACCTATTGCATATAGGTGAAACGTGGCAGGCATCAGGTTGAAACTCTGGTAATGATGCAATATAAGGAACACAAAGGTGTCTGCAGGGTGTGCAGGAGGAGCGGTGGATGGATCCAACAAAGACTGACTTGCATGAGGGAATCCAGTGTTTGCTTCCTGTCTGAATATGAGGGCTTTTTTTCGACATGTTACCATATGCCTTGCACCCCTGATCTTAAACATTCATGTCCTTATCGCGTCATCCTAACCATCCAAGCCATGCCAGCATGTGCTTTTGTTGATGTCCCGGCATGGGTTGCCATGTGATTGTACTGCATGAACATAACCACATGCAGCATAATCCCTCCATCCTGGAACAATAAACGGCATATGTAGACTGCATCAGTTAACATATTTCAGTCATGAATGGGGCAGTTCTGTGTAACAAACACTTTTACTTTACGTACATTTTACTGCTTCTGTTTTTACTCGTAAAAATCTGAATGCAGGAATTTACTTGTAATAGAGTATTTTCATTCTTAGGTATTGCTACATTTCCTTGACTAAAAATGTTTTAATTCTTCCACCACTGGAAGTAAAGCATTTTTAATTAACTATATTTATGAGATGGTTTAAATATCAGAGCACACTTGAATTCTCACAAGTTTCTCACTTCAACACCCAGTTTAACTCCTTCTTGTTATAGAGTGTATACATGTGGTAAGGGAAATGAGGTCCAGGCTAATTTTAGGGTGTTCACCCACCCAATATGATATGAACAACATAACAAACACTGAAACAATGCTGTTGCTCTGTGTCACCATTAAGTTTGAATCTGCATGGATTCATTTCAATTGTGTGGATTAGCTTCTTTCGATGTTCAAAATATTGTCCTTTTGTTGACTCAGTAAACTGTCTAACCACAAAAATGTCTGAATGTATATTAGCTTAAGTCTTTGACTTTATCTGAGTCGCCTGTGCTGACAATACCTTTGATTCAGTTGTGAGAGCAAGGTGGGACTTTACAGCATCCCTTTTCCTTAAAAACAAAAAATCAAAAGCATTAAAAAAAAAAGTGCAAAATGAAGGCTTTTGGAAATACCAAAGAAAAGGGGAAGTGAGAGGGAAAGAAGCATTTTGCTGAGAGCAGAAATGTCACATCCATCTGTCACGGAAACACCCTCTTTTTAAAAGCTTACAGGAAGTATTGCAAGTTTCAAGCAAAGCCACAAGGAGATTCTGTTAGACCCTAGGGGTGCGATGTGAAAGATGAACGGGCAGCAGCGCATCTTGCTGCTCACCTACATGGTGGCTATTGGTAAGATCTGAAACTTTTCTACATATCTTGAATTATTTATGATAATATTCCTCTAAGAAAATACTGGAATTTTTCATGTGTATAGAAAGACATAAAGTTGATTTTTCAGGCTAAAACCCTCAAACCGTTCACCCGTGGGCTGATGTCAATTTTGTTATAATTCATTGAAAGGCAATTCATCAGCATTTTAGACTTTGCAAACTGAGAAAATTGGTTTGATATCTTAAAAACTTCAAGGAAAAAAGCAATGAGCAACTTGGCAAGAAATGCCCCCTAAATTGCAAAAAAAAAATAGTAAGAGGTGACAAGAAAATGGCGTGAAAGCGGAAGGGAGACCATTAGATGTAAAAAATAGGGAAAAATACCTAGGAAACTATAAAAAATTAAAATAATTTTTAATTTTTTACCTCTCTCTTAAGGTCATTTTCTTCTGTTTTACTTATTTATAGGTAATTTTCTTGTCATTTTTAATGACTTCTTGCTCATTTTTGGACCTTGTCTTATTAAGCTTCTCAGTTTCATTTCTTTTTTTTTTTTTTTTTTTTGTTGTTGTTGTTGTTGTTGTTGTTTTTTAAGAAATCCAGCCAGTATACACAGGTTTTAATAGGTTAAGGGATGTCACATCTATTTTGTTTTTGTTTAAAATTACAAAAAAAAGTTTAATAACCTTATTATGTGTATTATTTTACTTGAATATTCATTATGTAGTCTTTATATATCATTTTCTATTCTGTGAAGTCTCTACCTTCAGTTTAAAACAAATTGCAAAAAGCTCAAAAAATCTAATATGTTGAACAAGGATGTGTGTTTAACCACAATGCAAGGCACAATTTGAATCATTCATGCTGCTTCAGGTTTGCAGCTTTATGTTAAAACTTTTACAACATGAACTCCATTAACAGATTTAACTGAAACTAAGTTTTAAAGATGAAATAGTGCAGATAGAAACTGAAAGGATTGTGGAAATTTTTAAATGCCTTTATTTATTTCCTTGAGCAGCACTTTTTTTAAATTTAACCCAAGTGTAGAGGAGTGGCAGGAAATACAAATCAGACGTGGATATGAAAAAACTTCAGCACACACAAGAACTATTGATTCATTAGTGATTAAAAAATGATTGATTTTGTAATTTAGGTGAACTGACCTTCTAAAACATGACATTATGTAGTTAAAAAAGATACAAGAGAGAGCTAAACATGCTGCATTTTTCCTGTGTTAACTGATATTTTTTGGCCGCTTGGGGGAAACACATAGACACCTGATGAGGCACGATATCTGCTTTTAGCTCTGTATGGGTCCTCAACTCCTGCGGTAATTATTTGGGGGTGTATTCAAACAGCTCCTAACATGACTTAAAAACTTCTAGCAAGGAGTCCTAGCTTAGGAGTGATTTCAGAAAAGTCTCAGAGCAACTCTGGGCATGGGAAAGACAGGAACTTTGAACTTAGTGAGGAGGTGTGGTGGATCCTGTTGCTATGTATGATGCATTCTTTTAAAAGATTTGATTAGTTATCACAGACACACCATTTTGTGAGGCTGCGAGATGTGGACACTCAGTGGAAATTAAATTAACTACATTATAATATGAGGCTGAGAACACATTGTTTGTGTGATCGCACTGCTGTACTGTAGCATTATTCCAGTTGCCAAAATATTTTAGTGTTATGATCAATTGTTTTCTGGATTTATATCATTATTGTGTTGGGTGGATGATGTGAACGCAACTCTAATGAGACTGACCACAAACACCCTGCACCATCTGATCTGTAGCATTTGATTAACTCACTGTAATCTAGCGTTTGGAGAATATTTCTCCTACTTACTGGTCTTTTTACCATTTTTCCATTGCTGAAGAAACTCTTAAGTCTCTTCAAAGACCTTCTCCTTACTTCTAACAGTTATTCACCTTAGGTGCTCTCTCTTTAGGGCTGAGATGCTTTGTGAATAACTTCTGTCTGTACCAGGATCTAATGTTAACCTCTAGGGCAAATTCTTAGAAAACGTTGAAAACCAGAGCAACTCTTTGTATTAGGAAGCTTTTTTGATACAGCACCTGGCTTTTTAGCTGCTAAATGCTATTATGTTCATCAGCTAGCTATTAACTTTATGTGTCATTTGGCATGTGGCAGGCACAGTGGCATATAGGCTGCTTGCTATAGCTGAAAATAAACACTGATGGAAGCAGGGAGAGGGAACCAAAACAGTAAAATTGCTGATCATTTAACCAAAACAAAGAGATATAGATGCATAAATGCTCCATACAGCCTAGGGGAACTGCAGAGTCTGGTGACAATTCTCTGTGGGTTTGTGACAAAATTATGACATTTTTTCACATTAAGCATTGTCACTATATGAAAAGAAATATTAGCACACAAAAAAATTAAAATACAAGAAAACAGAATCACTGTATGTCAAACACAACAATAGAAGCTAAATGATTATTTAAGTGTCCCTTGAGACTTTCCTGCTGTTGCAACACCTCGTTCCTATTCCCAACTCATCCAATACTGCGGCATGGTGAATGATTTCGACACCGTCATAAAAAGTATTTTTTGAGGTTGCATAGTTTGCCATCGGGCAGTGTTATAAACCAATGTCATTTTGAAATGCTACAGTATTCAAAGTTACACTGCATGTTCAGCGGTTGGGAGTGGGTCCAACAAACCCTGAACTTTTACCCAAAAGCTGCTCATTTTCCATATGAATGTTGAGCTAGCCATGTTTTTTTCTAGACCTTACCAAGTGCTTTCGTTGCACAAGGAAATAAACGTAAATGCAGGGTGTTTTACTAATGTTTTAATTTTAAAAAAGACTGTATGCATCTAATGGGTAGACACTACACATTTGCACAATCCATTTAACAGCACGAATTTGACACCGTGTCCCGGAACATCATCAACAGACACAGGAGGAGACCGAGCGCATTGTATATAGAAATGGAAGTGCACTGACCAAGACGCACTATTTGACAAGTTGAGATGAGAATGTGTTGGTTTTTTTTTTGTTTGTTTTTTTTTTTGCTCATTATAAAGTACTCAACAGATATATTCTGGTGTAGTGTCGATTGAGGTTAATTTGGACCTGATCTGCCCCCTAGTGGAAAAATATAATCATCCACTAAGGCTTTTCCACATGGACTTTTATCAGTGCCAAGTCATGCACACAGGTACACAAAAAGTACAGAAGCAAGTATGTAAACAGTGGTGCTCTTCTTGCATCCATTTGTCTAGATATAGGCTGTGTTGGGCTGAACAAATATCAATATTATCAATACTGTTAAATGTTTTATAATCTTAAAAGCACACTTGTTCATTTGTACTTTCCACCAATTTCTTGCAAATGTTTGGGTCATTTCTTCTTTAATAACTCATTGCCCTCTTCCCATGTTTTTGAAAGAAATCAAGCCAAATTGCTCACGTTTCAAAGGGTTATACTGAATTCTAGTAATTTGTTCTCCTAGAGTGCAGATCCAAACTATATATAGTACATCAGTGCATTTGTAATTATCAACAAGAACAACTGTAGTGGTGAGTAAATGTCTTTGTTTTTTTTTTTTTTTGCAAATTCCAGCCATCACTGTTTCTTTGGCTTTCAACATTGATATAACAAGTCCTGATGTTTATACTGATGAACCAAAAGATTTTTTTGGATACAAAGTGCTTCAATACAAGTCTGGAACAGATAAAGGGTAAGTTTGCACATGCAACATGGTGCGTCAGTTGATATGTGGTGTTGCTGTAGTTGAGGAAATCCTGTCTGGTTAAATTGCTCACATTTCTTTCAGTGATGCTTAATTTCCTTTTGCATAGAGGTGTAATATAGATGGAAGATTACATCCTGCGACGAGTCTTCCTGTTGCATCACTTCCCATAGCAAAACAAATGTTCCCTTAAGTTAAAAATGTGCTGCTCATCTCAGTCTTGTCACTAAAACGATGAACCCACTACAGGATAATGGTTACTGCACCGCTGCGGGAAAACGGTTCTGGGGCAATATGCAAACTCACACAAGACCAACCCATCCAGTGCTTTAGTCGGACAGGTATATAAATATGGTTTTCAAAGTCAATATCACACAATGAACCACACAAATAAAACCAAAAAGTATCATTTACAACAATACAGAAATACGAACACCTTGATGGATTCTGAAAGTACTAATGAAGTGCTATTGTTGCAGAAATTTCTCTCCCAAACTCAACAATACCAGTCAAGCACCTTGGCCTGTCCATAGCCAAAGATTCCAAACGCTCCGAATTCACTGTAAGAAAATCTCAAAGCTCAATCTGTGTGATAAAATCACAAAATTCTCTGTGAATACAATACAACAAAACAACTATCAGTTTCTTCTGCCTCATATTTCTGATCTAGGTTTGCAGTCCAAGTGTCATCCATGAGTGTCATAACAACTCCTATGTGAACAGTGTTTGTTACAATATCACGGATCAGCTTCAGGAAATCTCTTCTTTCAGACCACTTTTCCAAGGTAAAAATCTAAAAGTTTAAAACATGAAGACAGTCAACATGTTCTCATCCAAAGTCGTAATATATTGCTGCTTTGCAGTGGATATCCGAGACTACATATTATGTATCCGGTATCATTCTGTGTCTACTATTGATGTGCCTGGATGTACATGGTAAGGTGTAGGAAAAATCCTAATATTTAGACAGGCAGCTAAAGACTCCGCAAGACGTGACAAGTTCTGTCTGGCTGCCTTCTCAACTGATGCCAACCACTCACATTTCATGCTGATGCAGTAGGTGCTGTTCAGCCGACTAGTGGCGTATCATTACTCTGCAAATAGTTACATCCGGCCGCCTTGTCAGCTGATTACATAAAAAGGTGGCTGCTGGTATTTGGACTTTGGGCTTTGGAATGAGAACCGGTTAAGACTTAAGACACTTCTCCAACTCTGTCATTGTATCATTTTGATCCCCCTGTAGCAAAATATCATTCTCAATGTTTTTGCCTTGACTAAATATTATCTACAAAGTTTAATACTGCATATTTTTTTCAGAATGCATAAAAAAGACTGTGGACCTTGTCTTTCTGTTTGATGGATCAGCGAGTATGACCGAAAAGGAGTTCATCAAAAACAAAGAGTTCATTCAGGATATAATGAAAACTCTTGAGAACACATCCATCAAGGTTGCTGTGCTTCTAAAACTTTAAAGCCTTCATAACCTTAAATTTTAAATTGTATACACCTAATGTTGAACACTGTATGATGTTGTCTGCTTTATTCCAGTTTGCAGCACTTCAGTTCTCCACAGACGTCAGTAAAGTTTTTGACTTCAATGACAGCGGTCGTAACGGTGCTTATATCAATAAACTGAAGAAAGCACGCCATGCAATGGGTCTAACCAACACACACAAAGCCCTCGAATTTGTGCTGTAAGTTCAGTTAAATACATAAACAGTTCACAAACTAACTCACTAACATTAAAATAACAGCTGTTGTTGCCAATAAAAAGGCTTCCACAATTCAACTCTAAGATTATGAGCATTTTTTGAAGTATTAAGTATTAATTTATTTGTACTGTATTTTTAAGTTAATGTTTTTCAATTCTAAGGATTAAAGCTGTTGCTTTACATTTATTTCAGAGACCAAGTCTTGGAAAACTCAGATGTAGGTGCCTCCCCTGATGCTACTAAAGTTGTGATGATAATCACAGATGGAGATCCTACTGATGAAGACATAAATGCAATAATTAAACGATATGATGACAAAAACATAATCCGTCTTGTCATTGCGGTAAGTTGTCATGTGATACATGTCTACATACCCTTTTCTGTCCATTAGATAAATATCTGCCCATAAGTGTATTTCTTATGCTAAAACCATCACATGTGGTATACTTCAGGGCTCTTCTGCTCAACACTATGCAGATGATACACAGGTATACTTCTCAAAAAAAAAAAAAATAATAATAATAAATGATTGATAAGTCATTTTTTTAGCAGTACAAGTACATTTAAGATATTTTGTCTTTTCTCAATAATTAACCAACTGTTAAATAGTGCATCTTGTCTTGTTTCCAGTTTGAAGTCCAATACCGTGCAAAACTATGTTGTTATCTTGCTGGCATTGGCCTCTGAGGTACTTTATAATTTCAAGCAGCAGTTTGGTTTCAGGTAAAAAGTGCTTCGCTGGATAAATTCCAAGACATTGCTTCAAAACCGAAAGAACAATATGCATTTAAAATTGAGAACTATGATGGACTCAAAGGAGTACTGGAAAACTTTCAAAAAAAGATATTTAAAATTGAAGGTAATGTGGTTCCCCACCTCCTTTTTGTACAATAATGTTCATCACTTATTCTTCCTGGTGAGCTCTTACAACAGCACCATCAACTGCCATGCCTTTTATGTTTAGGTACCAAAGAAGCTCAAGCAGGAGACATGACTGATGAAATGTCTCAGACTGGATTCAGTGCGATCTTCTATAATGTGAGTAAAGTCAAAAAGATCAAACCTGGCTGGACACACACATTACCCATAACTGTAGTCAGCCATCATAGTGCTTGCAAACCATTCACACACTTACTGCAGGTAAACAGTGCGTTTAAAATATTTGACCATGTTTATAGAGAATGTATTGGATCAGTGCTCTTGAACTGCAGTAAATCTGTCAAACTCAAATGTTTTCAGAAAAATGTTTAATTTAGATTGTAGTTTAACAGTAATATGACATTGTTTCTTGCCTAGGGATATTATTTCAAATAGACAAGTATGCATTGCATTAGAAACCAGAAGGAGCATGCTTTTAACTATTGCAGTGCTGTGCATGCTGGTAGTTCTAGGCTTTCTCTCTCTCTCGAGCAAAATCGTCCTTTATCACTTTTTTTTTGTCATGTAACATTGATTCAAGAAGTATGTGTGTCTTCCTACTGCATAGATGGCCAAGTTCTATGAGGACTTACTTTATAAATGTGAAATGTTATTTTAACTATTTTGTTTGTCAGACCCAAATGGAACTTGAAAATCTCTTTTATTTTGGGATGTCTGTTCATAATTTCCGCTCTGCTGCAAACCCACCACAATCAAAGCAATCTGACTGCAGCATGTCAGACTGTGCTGCTGATCTGTCTCCTCCCAACGTAACTACTGTTGATAGCTGACTCCTTTCTGTGCCCTGACTAGACATGCACATTTCTGTCAACAGGATAGACTGATTTTGGGTTCAGTGGGATCAAACAGCTGGCAGGGATCTCTCCAAGACATTCATGGCAAAACCGAAACACCAATTAAGGATGAACTCATGGAGATGGACTCCTACATGGGTACTGAAGCTCAAGTTATTTCTTTATCAGATTATCTGCTTCTTAATTAATTGATATCTTTTATCTGGCTTGAGATTTTGATGTTCTGTTTAATTTTAAGTGATGCTTGGTGAAAAAATACATGCCCCTATCACTTTCCAATCTAAAAATGACATTATGCTTCTTGAAAATTAATACAATTTTAGAAACTGAACACTTGTCACCTGCATTGTAACACTTTTATGAAAATCATTATGAAATCATAACCTTCTTGATGTGAATGTACATTTAGCAGATGATGTCATATTTCCTGTATATACATATGTGTGTGTTGCAGGATACTCTATTGCTGTTGGAAAGAAGAGTGATGCTCCTCTATATTTCACTGGTGCACCAAGATATAACCACACAGGACAGGTCATACTTTTCACATATTTTGACAAGAAGTGGCAACTATCCCACAGAATAAATGGCAAAAAGGTTGGTAATTGTCTTGATATGTTCTGTTTTTTTAATCTACCTCATCAAACATATTACAAACATTTTTTTAAACCTTTATCTGCAATTGCCTTTTTGTTAGAGCCAGTGCCTGTCCTTTCAAAGGACATTTCTCATGAACCAACTTTGTATTTAAAGAGCATTGGCCTGTCCAAGAGGCAGGTTAATTTTAACGTTTAATATTTCTAGCTCAGTAATCTAGAAACTCTTGCACTAACAGTATATCTGCAGTTCCCCCTTTGAAACCTGAGCAAATTGGCTTGATTACTTACAAAAACATGGGTTTTGTACACTGAACAAAATTGAAATGCAAGACTTTTTTTGTTCCCATGTTTCACAGGTCAATCTAAGACATTTTTTTAAAATCATAAGTGGCCTTGCACATGTATATCACCTTCCTAGTCTTTTGTCAACTCAGAGTGCTTTCACACTAAATGTCACATTCACACACACATTCATACACAGGTGGCTGAAGCTACCAGGCGCCACATGCTACTCAGTTCAAACATTCACATGCAATCACACACTGATTTATATGCCCTCGGAAGTAATTCAGGGTTGAGCTGACTGTGTGACATGATGACTCTGTGATAAAAAAGCACATTTTAGTGAGGCCTTTTATAGTGACCCACCAAAGGCACACCTGTCGGGTGGATAGATTATCCTGGAAAAGGAGAAGTTCTCACTAAAGAGAAATAAATCTTAGATCTTTAACTTAAGCCTGTGAAAATGGGAGCAGAAGCAAGTGTAGCATTTCACTTTATGTTCGATGTAAAAATTTAGAGCTGCAAAACACTACAAGTTGCACCTTTGTGAAAATGTGGGGAGGCACAACATTTCTGTGGTTGCAGAAAGGAAGCCAGAGCACTTTCTTGCACTGGCACCTAGATTTGCAAAAACTGTGAGAGAATGACAGTTGCTCAAAGCACATTGACTTGTATCCTAGCTGTACTTGTATATGTGTAGGTTTTTCAAAAAAGGCTAAGGGATGTCATATTTTAACTTGACATGAATTTCACTTTCCAGATGGGTTCCTACTTTGGTGCAGAGCTTTGCTCAGTAGATGTAAACTCAGATGGCAACACAGATTTCCTGCTAGTGGGAGCCCCACTGTTCTACCAGGCGAAGAAAGAAGGCCGGATCTACATCTACACACTGACTGATGAGGTGGGCCAGGATAAAGAATTAATGATGTGTTTGAGCTTTAGTGACATTACTAGAAGCTAAATAATGCATTGATTTTCTTACATGTGTTCTCATTGCCCACAGATGCAACTGGAAAATGAATGGAATTTGACTGCAACATCCATGGGGAGGTTTGGATCCACCATCTCTAGTCTTTCAGATCTGAATGGAGATAAACTCCGAGACGTTGCTGTTGGAGCCCCCCTTGAGGATGATAACAGGGGGGCTGTGTACATCTACCTTGGTGATAAACACAGAGGAATACGCAGCACCTTCAGCCAGGTAAGACGGCGAAAACCTGACACGTTTTGTTTTATTGCGTTTGGAGAGAAAATAATATAGCTCTCTATGTGATGGAAACAGCCGCAGATTAAGTGAGGTTCACTATGCTGGGAGCAGGCAAAAAATATATTTCCACACCAGTCAGTCTTTCCCCCTTGTTTCCTCCCTGATGCCTCTGTCTAAATATGTAAAATGACCCGTAAAATATATACTGAGGAGGGATCCCTCTCACTTCCACAACGAAAATCCAGGCGCAGCAGTTATCTGGAGGAACTGAGTTAGTGATATGCAGTAATAGGACATGAATATTTGCAAATGAAGAGAGAGAGAGCGAAGGAGAAAGGAGGTTAGTGTATTACAGGAAGTCCACCAGCAGACTAGGCCTATAGTAGCCTCACTAAGGGCTGGTCCATGGCAAGTCAGAGCCAGCCCTAACTATGAGTTTTATCAAAGAAGAAAGTCTTCAGTCTACTCTTAAGTGTGGAGACAGTGTCTGCCTCCTGCAACGAAACTGGAAGATGGTTTTGCCGAGAAGGAGTGTGATAGCTTAAGGTTATGGTTCCCATTCTACTTTTGGAGACTCCAAGAACCACAAGTAAGCCTGCATGCTCAGAGCACGGTGCCCTGCAGGGATAGTTGGGTACTAGGGTACTATGAAGTCTGTAAGATGTGATGGAGCTGGGCCATTTAAAGCTTCGATTTGACTTCAGTTCTGGAATTTACATGGAGCCAGTGCAGAGACACCCAAAAAGGATTAATATGATATTGTTTTATAGTTCTTGTCAGTACACATGCCACAGCATTGTGGATCAGTTGGCGACTCTTTCGAGACTTGTTTGAGCAACCTGATAATTGGGATGAAATAATCTACCCAAGTAGTAACAAATGAGTGAACTAATTTTTCTGCATCCTTTTGAGACAGGATATGCCTTTTTTTCTTTCTTTTTTTTTTTGCAATATTATTCAGGTAAAAGAACAACGTCTTTGAAGTTTATTTTAATTACCAGTTTAAGGACAAATCTTGATCAAATATCATTCTGTTTCTTGTGGTGGTGCTTAAGGCCAAAGCAATTTTAGTGTTTAGTTTTGTGTTGTTTTCTGCCTTGTCCTGGGCATCTACCAAAATAACTTAACATGCATCATATGACTCCACCTCCTCTATATTAAGTACCTTCGAATATTTGTGTAAATCATGCACTGTTTTAGCTGTCCAATCTCTTGTTATTCCAGAAAATCATGGGACAGAAAATACAGCCTGGGCTGAGATTCTTTGGACACGCAATTGATGGGGATATTGACCTTGGAGAGGACGGACTCCCAGATATTGTTGTTGGATCACAGGGTGCTGCTATTGTATTCAGGTACGTATGTAAGTATGTGGTTCAGTATGTACAGTTGCTAACCCTCAAATCTCAAAGCCAGACTACTTCTCAATGTTCAGTTCTCACGACAAAAGAATGAAACACATTGTTTGAGAATCTACAGAGCTCTATGAGGCAATCTACAAATCAGACTAGTTATCTTGTACAGTTTATGGTACATGATAAGTGTCTAATGAAGGGACTCACTGCCTTTAGAAACTCAAGAACTTGAACATAAACAAGATGTTCTATAAACTACAAGTATAACAGGTATCAGGTTTAGGACTCTTTAAGTCTGAATTAGGGAGAGAAGTATCAATCATCACCTAAATAACCTGCTAAAATAATTCAATGGATGAGTCCAAAGCCACAGTTAAAAGGCACGTACTGGTTTCTTGTTTACCCATGCTTTATGCATCAGTATACAAGCATCCTGTAGACAAAAAAACATTTTTACTAAATCTAATAATCCTTTTTTTCTTTCATTTTGATGAATGTCTTTCAGGTCCAGGCCTGTCTTTAATCTCATGGCACATCTGTCTTTTTCGCCAAAGGAGATTAGCACTGACAAAATTGACTGTGTGGACAACAGAGATGAAACTTTACCAATGGTTACCTTAACAGCATGCTTTAACATGTCAGAAATGACCCAAAGCACAGCAGGTACGGACCTGGCCCCATCAGATACAATGAGCTACGGACTTAACATCTCAGTGATGCTCGGTGTGGATCCAATGAGACCAACATCTCGAGGTTTCTTCAGTTCAACCAACAAGAAAGAGAGGAATGTTACCTACACCTATGAGCTGCTGGATGAATACTCCTGCTTCAACTACTCCATCTACATGCCAGTATGGAGATGACTTTCACCCTCACATTGTCTTTAACTATTAGCAGCTATCCCTTTCTTTCGATTCAACTACCCTACATACTTTAAAGCCAGCAGAGTTTTATTTAAGGGATACTTTCCATTCATTCAAACTTTAGTTTAAGACTCTGTAAATCATTGAGGGAGACACTCATTTTCAATTATGCAGCGCGTGAACAAGACATTTAAAACATTCAACAAGCAAACAAATAACAGTTTAAAAAGAGATAGAATCATACAAAAAACAAAGGATAATAGCAGTTAGCTGATTTTCAACCAGCTTTGTATCAAAACAATGTAGATAGTATGTGTAGATAAACTGTGAACTGAACTATGAACTGTCTGTGTTTTCATAAACATGTTTCAGCTTCCTGCCTAACCGTAATATGAGGTCTGGTTGGCCACATGAGGTTGCATTAAGTCACCTACCACAAGTGTATTTGTGTCTTTCTACAGCATAGACAGCCTAGTTTTATGGACTCTCTTAATATTGTCGACATACTTCTTTAAGCATGCCCAGTATATTTAATAACTTTAACTGGCTGAAAACAAATGTGTGATATATTTTCCAATGGCTCTATATGCTATGGATTTCTCCAAATTGTGTTTAATTGTTTCTTTAACCTTACCCTGAATTTGGACCTTTTGTTATTCGTCACATTATCAGAAACCTAGCACACACACACACACACACACACAAAATAATAAATAAACTTAAACAACACTCACATAATAATAATGCATTGCAATGCATACATAGACAAACTTTCTAAAATAAAAAGTTTGATTTTTGTCTGCACTTCAGCAATATGCAGATGACGCTTTCTTATTTGTTTGTTTTTGCAGAAATGTGTGCAAGACATACTGTCACCCATCAGAATCAAATGTAACTTCACCCAGGTTGACAGCGAGAGTGCCAGTGCCGTGTTAAATATGGACATCAAAAGGCAGACTGATGTTGAGGTATGTACAGTGGTTTTAACACAAAACTGCAGCAAGTCACATGTCAGAGAAGGTCATTACTAAATTTCATAGCAATGCATCCAAAGATTGTTGAAAGATTTCACTCTGAATCAAAATATCTCCAACTGCAATACATCCAATAATTGTTGAGATATTTCAGTTGGGACCAAAGCAGAGCAATAAACTAATTAACTAACATAACCAGCATTAGAGTCATGCCATTGGCATTTCTTAAAACCATTACTTGAATTGACAGATGGAATGTGCAGATCAGCTTTCCACATCATTCCTGTTATTTTTCAGTTGTATTATTATTACCATCATCTAGGATGAATAATCCTGATGTATTGTTCTATTTTAACTTGTCTGGTAACCCAGGCTTTATTGTTTACATTTTTTATTTTTAATCTTGTTATTTTACAGGTTCCATTTGAAAAGCATTGTAGAAAAAACGACACCTGTATTGCCGAACTTGAGGTGGACTTCAACTTCACGTACGTATATATGACAAACACAGCACAGCAACTGTAATATTATCGTCATATGTCCAAATGTAAGACGTACTCTCTTTCTCACAGGACCCCAACATTATTAGTGGCAGAGAATAACTACTTCAACGTGTCTATAAAACTGTCCAATCAAGGTGATGACTCATACTACACCAGCCTCACGATGTACTATCCTCCAGGCCTCTCCTTCTCCATGATGACTATTACAGAGGTGACTTCAAAGTTAAATTTGTATATCACGTCCTTCTCAGTAGTGGCTTTGCTCTATACACCTCTCAGTTTGCTTGTTAAACGGAATCGCCTCAAGACATGTAATGTAATTTTATTCAGACCGGGACAGTGCACAATAAAACATTAACCTCATATAAAACAAGGAGAGATGTACTTCCACTGATGCATAATAAAAGTGCTTAATTTCCACAAAGCCTCTTTCACACTTCGTGTGCCAGTAAAGAGTTAATGAAGAGGTTGATTTAAACCCGGTGCAGGTAGTGTGGGCTGTTAGAGAAAAGAGTGCTTCTCGTCACAACATCAAACTCTTAAAACCGATGCTGTTTGAAATGACTGACTGAAAGTTCAAACTACAGCATGCTAAGACAAATTTCACAGCACTGAATTAAGGCTTTTGATTACTCAAAGAAGTGATTTGACATATATTGTCAGGTTTACAAATTTTAATTACATATAAAATTTCCTTTATATTTAGATCATAATTGCTGATTAGTGGCCCTAGGATCTTCATTTAGTGCTTATTTTTTTCTGGAGCACAAGTTTCTTGTGTTTTATTTGAACCCCATCCAACTGAGTCATGTAATTCTCACATAAACTAAAAAAAAAAAACAGCATTGATGAACTTAAATCAAGTAAAACGAAGATGAACATAAAATGAGAATTTGTGTAACTATGGCTCAAATAATTTCTGTCATTTACTAAAATGTTAATTAC
Organism: Plectropomus leopardus; assembly: GCF_008729295.1. Taxonomy (NCBI): domain Eukaryota; kingdom Metazoa; phylum Chordata; class Actinopteri; order Perciformes; family Serranidae; genus Plectropomus; species Plectropomus leopardus. The sequence goes on from NC_056466.1 coordinate 32,036,812, forward strand.
TGTTGATACATTCTGTGTATTTCAAATATGTTGAATTTACTAAAAAGCTCCTGTAATTATTGCTAAAATGTATTAAATTTATAGAATATATTAACAGCAATTACATAAACTTTGTTAAAGTAAATTCAACTTATTTTAAAAACATAGAGTTTGTCAGCAGTTATCACACAAACTTAATAGTAAATACCAAAAAGGAAATTAGGTCAAATTTATGAGCTTTAGTTTCATAAATTCTCATAGCCTTTTGAGGTTTATGTTAAAATTACGTGACTATACTGAATGGTAACTTTGCATGTAATTGAAATATGTATGTGTGTCTAATGATAGATAAAAATCATTTCTAGAAGGTCTCACTTTTCAACTTTTTTTTGTGTTTGTTTTCTAACTAAAACAGGCAACGAGACCAACAGTCCATAGCTGTCAAGACCTGCAAGTACTTGACAAAACCATATGCGATGTCAGCCATCCTGTGTTTTACAGCAAATCATCTGTGAGTCATTGTGCACCCTGACACCTTCTAACCAAACAGAAGTGAAGGCTGACAAATAAAGAAGTGTAACCTACTGCCTGAACTTTTGACATTTAGAACCATGGGAACTTCTCTTATATTCACTTTTATTCTTTCTCTTTGACTCACATTTAACACCATTTATTTTTATTTCTGTGAAGGCAACATTTAGAGCTTCTTTCCTCATCTTGAATGATTGCGAGTGGAAAGACACAATTTCGATGTCTGTTATTGGAAAAAGGTAAAAGCCTTCTTAAAGAGTGCAACACAGCAAAGCTCAATATTTTCTATGTGTTATTAAAAAGGATTGTTCACTTACATTACATATTTCATGTTTCACAAGAAATGCTTTTTATATCCTCAGTAATAATGCAAACTCCACCATCTCCCTGCCCAAAACCATCCCAGTGCAATTTGAAATTAATATGGCAGTAACAGTGTAAGTGGCTCTATTTACATAAATAGTTATTTTATTTTATTTTATTTTATTTTCATCTGTAGTAATTTATGCTGAGGAATTTCATTTTTATCTTTTTTACATACATTAAGATGGACAGTTCAATTTCCTCTGCTGCTTCTTACTATTTTGGAGCGATCATGTGCTCATATAAAAGCTCTGTAAGATATTTCATGAGGAGACTTGTGGAGGAATTTTTATTATTTAAATTCTCTCTCTCTCTCTCCTACCTGCATATTGTGATCATCCTGTATTTTATTTATTTATTTATTTTTAGGAAAGAAGACCCTATGACTTACATGAACTTTACTGCAGTGGATACTGGACCTAAAAAACTGATTGCTGTATATAAGGTACGACAGTTAGTTACCCCGAGCAAGCATCCAGTCCCAAAGACAATTTTAAGTTATCTGTCGTAATGTCTTTAAGTATCTGTCTTAAATTTAAAGCACTCCTACATGCCCCCAAGAGCTTGTTTCCCTTCTTTCTTTAAATGATTGTATTTTTCCTTAGTCATTTGAGGAATTTCTGACAAATCACACAAGTATTCACAATGTTGAAAAGCTTAGGGAAGACACAAAAAAACTGATGACGATCCAGGTTTCAAAGGCTTAAACTGAAAAACATCCATGACGTAACATTACACAATTGTACCTCAACCGTCTGGAAGTATAACATTCTAGAACAGTAATGATGCAGTAGCAATACTGTCATCTTACTGTCAAGTACAAAGTGAATACAAATGTTTCTGAAAATATCAAACTTAAAAATATCTCTCCTTATTTGCAGATAGATAATCTTGGTTACAAGGATTTTCCTGTCAATGTGTCCCTGTTCTTTCCAACTAAACTGGAGCATAACTTTGAACTGACGAACTATCAAGTCATGGTCCAGCAGGTAACCTGGCGACTGCCAGAACGCTACATATACTGTAAATGCTGCATTTATACTACTGCTGTGTACAGAACTATAAATCTTTAATACTTACCAATGGACTTTTTTAGAATAAAACTCAATGCAAGGCCGTAACTGACATGGAGTCGAAAGTAAGTAAAACATATTTAGTATCAAAACATGCTCAACTGAAAATGTGAAATTAAGAAATCCTTCAGTAAAACGTGCTGTTGCTGTGTTGCAGTATTGTACGCCAGAAAAACAATGCAAAGTCATAGTGTGTGACATTTTCATCCTTGAGAAAGAATCACCCACTGAGGTCATGTTATCAGGAGATGTACAGTTTAAAGATCTCAAACAGCAGGCAGGGGTACGTAGCAACAACACAGACAGAATGCACACCACATATCCCCTTCAAAGTGCTGAATTTATCATGAACAAACTCTTATTTTGCAGAATATTGCCTTCCTTAAGCGATACACTGGAGACGGTGCAGAGGTCAAATTTAAAAGCTTTGTACGTGTTAACTATGACAAGACACGGTATGTGCTGAGCTCTCATAAACAACAGGTACGTAGATGTCCGTGGTTCCATTTCAAAGATGTTGCTTTTATTGTTTATCAGAACACCTAATTCAATGTGTTTATTAACCACAAAATAAAATGCCTTTCCACAGGAGAAGTCTGACAACGATCCAATGGTGAAATGGGTAAATTCAATCCCACTGTCATCCAAAACTATTTTATCTATTAACAAATGGCATAGTAAAATTTAAGTAAGTTAAAGTCCCAGTTTGACGACTTTCTCTGTCAACAGATTGAAGTTCGGGTTGAGTTCATAATTCCACCAGATCAGTTGCTGATTATCGGAACAGGAGTTGGACTGGGGCTCTGGCTCCTGATCATAATCACGGTCATTATGTTTAAGGTGAGACTCGATTTCCAAACTGAAGTTTCATTACAAACCACAATCCAATACAAACCTTTGTCCTCATATTAGGGGTTCAACTAAATTAAGAACATCTGTCAATGGCAGTTGGTCTAATGATTTTCTTTTGTCTGTCGTAAGTTGGGTTGCTTTAAGAGGAAAACTCTCGAGTATTATCAAGAAATGGAGGAGGAAGCTGCTCAGCAGGCTAGCAGCCCGACTACGTCTGCCTCTGCCCCCAACTACGGGTTGGTCGACCAATCAGAGACTGACAGCAAATCTGACCAGCCAGCAGAAAACAAGATGCTTCTTGATGATGGTAACGTGAATGGCAGCAGCCCACCAGCTGATAAAGTGCAGGAAATGGATTAAATCGATGAACCATCTCAAATTCAAAATATGCACAGGAGGTTGTTAGTAGTGAGTAACATTGTTAAAGGAATGGTTCCGCATTTTGGGAATTAGGTTTATAGAATTCTCCATTGATGATGTTTTTCTGTAGACCCACATAGATGTCAGTGACGCCCTGGTTCCCTCATCAAAAAGCCAATATGATTTTTCTGTTGCATTTTAAGTTTTTACAGAAAAAAAGATCTGTGACAACTTTAGTTACATGTTTTGTTCGGCAAAATAATTTAAAAAATAAATTACACTTTTATGATTTTTAAAACCTAAATGCCATGGCCAGAGGTAAAAAAAAAAATAACAAAAACTAACATTAGATAGATAGATAGATAGATAGATAGATAGCTATAAATGAACTTCACTGTGGTTGCATGACTAAACATTCCTACCAGCGGTCTCATTAGCCACCTGTTAGCAACCCCATTTTTGAAGACACAGAAAAGCTTCACAATTCAGGGGGTGTTTACTGAGGAATTTTATGATGTAGAACAAAACATGAAAATCTCTTTAGCTTTTATTAACCACAGACCTTATGTTAGACATTGAACCAAAACCCCATTCAAAAAACACATTGACTTCATGACAAGTGGACCAGGAGTGCTAAAATGCTAACACATTTCCAGGTTCAAGGACTCCCTCCATGGGCACTCTGTTCACTTTGTTATAGTGAGTTATACTGATATAATTAAAGCTTGAGCCAGGATATATAAGCATTATGATTGTAACCAGTGGGAAACTGTTGGCCTGGCTCTCTCTGAATCTAACGAAGTCTACCTACCAGCCGTCTAAAAGCTGACAGATTAACATGTAAGACCTTACTGTTTTTAGTCCACATGTACTTTAAGTGTAATAACGACATTTATTTTAGTTATTTTAGTACCAAACAATTATAAATAGCTTACTGCAGAGTACCTATCTTGTGGTAAAACATATCAAAGAATGCTCATTTAGATCTTTTATTAATCCTTAGGGACTGTTTGGCGCATTTTACATGCTTTTCACCTTTTATTTTTTGATAATTTTGGCTGTGTTGATGCATATGACATACATGTCTTGTATGTTTTGATCCCACAGCCATCAAAGCATAAAAACATGCATTGTATTATTTCTGGGTGTCATTCTGGGCTTTTGCTTTGGAATTAGTCATATTTACTATTTTCCACCTGATGACATCCTTTTCACCATATTTGGCATATGGACAAAATTACATGCTATTTCAACTGGGTGCACTGTCACAGTCAGTGTTGCTGCAAATCATCATCAGACTGTGATAATCAACAATGTACTTTGCATGTAGTGTACTGAAAATAATTATTTTTTCCCCATCTAAAAACAGACTGGCATCATGACAAAAACCTGGCATATTAGGAAAGTTGATGAATAGTTGATATTTATGATTAGGACTGATGTTGGTTAAAAATATTACTCAGTGACAGAAGAAAACCATATTAATTCTTCTTTTTTTTTAAGCTTGATTTTTAAAAGCGCATTTTGTGCACAGAGCAATACACATATATGAAATATTAAAGCAGACCCTAAGGGTTAATGTTGACAGGCTCGAGTAGTGTTTGCTCAGATGGTAAAGTAATAACTGGTGGCTGGGTATTGGGAGGACAAAATCTACGTCCTTGTGTGGGAGTAAAACACTTTAACACTCATATTTAAATAATAATGTATAAAATACTGTACCTGGGCAAGCTGGGGGAAGCATGGAGACATAGTAAACGCAGAGAAACGCTGTAAATACCTTTGAGAATAAAGGTGGTGGCTGATAATAGTTCTTTAACTGGGACATGGCTTAAAAAAGACCTTCTGTTAATAAATGGATAGATGAGAGGATTACTTCTAATGTTAGAGCTCAGGAGGGTCCATCTGTTGGACTGAAATTGTACATCTTTAATCACATTTATGTAAACATGCAGTATTATAAATATACCATCTACTGTTATTTCTTGGTATTCTTTAGTTTATGTGAATATATATATATTTTATTTTGCTCACAAGTGTTAAGGGCTCTCTTGTTGATAAAGTGTGTTTATACCGTTAACATGTTTTAACCTATATAAATAAAACACTTACTCCATAAGGTCTTGGTGAATTCTTGCATTTTGTTATTAACTATAATGCTGTGTTTTCCATGTATCATTTTATGGTGTGTTAATCTATTTTTGTTTCAGTTTTAAACAGAGATGCACAAGACACCTTTAGTTTTTGTTTTTTTTTTAAAAAATATTTTAAAAGCTATTTCGTTTTCACTGACAATCTGTTTACCCCAAAATTGTGCACCTAGCTGTCAAATTTTTATATATATATGTGTGTGAGTGTGTGTGTGTGTGTGTGTTTGTCTGTGTATATAAATATCAATATAAAAATATCATTAAAAAATGATATTTTAATGCTGCAATTTCGTCATCCACTTTGTTAAAAGAATTTTTGAGCTATTCATGTCTGTGAAAACATGGATGCTTCACAGACAGCAGCACTGAGGATCTCTACAATTAGCATGTTTGCAAGGTGGACATTGAAGATTAGTGTCACTATACAGAATTTGACTAAACTTCTCTCCCTATGATATTGAGTAATGGTCAGAACTCTATGAAGTTACAGCTGACCTTTGACCTCTTGGATATGAAATGTCAGAACTTTATCAGTATATCCTCTTAAACATTTGTGTGAAATTTGACTTTATGAATTCTTGAGTTACGGTAGGAATATCTTAGTAATGCAACCACAGTGTCACCTTGACCTTGACCTTTGACCATGAACCACCAGATTATAATTAGTTTACTTTTCAGTCCTAGTGGGTGTTTGTGCCAAATTTGAAGAAATTCCCTTAAACCAATCTGTAGATATTGCATTCACAACAAGATGGCTGCAAGGTCAAAGTAACCTTGACCTTTGACAATCAAATTCTAATCAGCTCACAGCTGAGTTCAAGTGAATGTCTGTGTCAAATTTGAAGAAATTCTCTTGAAGTGTTCTTGAGATATAGCTTTCAAAAAATGAGACAAATGCAAGGTCACCGTGATCCTAACATTTGATCACCAAAATCTCATCAGTTCTTCCTTGAGTCCAGGGTCACAGGGACCTTGACCTTTGACATTCAAACACCAGATTCTATTCTGTTCATTCTTGAGTCCAAGTGGATGTTTGTGCCAAGTTTAAGGAAATTCCTTCAAGTTTAAGTCGTTATGAACATTTGTATCAAATTTGAAGAAATTTTGTCAAAGTGTTCTCAAGAGCACAGAGTTTTCACAAAAATGAGACGAATGCATGGTCACCATGACCTTGACCCTTGACCACTAAAATATAACTAACTCCAACTGAATGTTTGTGCCAAATTTGAAAAAATTGCAAAAGGCAGGACAGACATGCCGACAAACAGACAACCAAACAACATAATGCCTTCGGCCTCGACTATCGCTGGTGCAGAGGCATAATATCGATTTAACGATGCAAAAAACTTTTATGGGCCTAAAAGAAAAGATTATTCTATATTCCATGTCTGTCAATAAATCCCTTAACTGCTACACTCTGGACCTTTAATTTCCTCTTTTGAAAAGCAACTAACAAGATGTTGGTCAAAATTCATGATTTTAATAAAAAATGAAATTATACCAGAGGAAAAGTCAAGAAGTGAAGAGTGATCATTTCTACATCTCTGTCAATGGTTGACACGTCTGGGAGCCATTCTGCAGTGACTCTCCATCGCTTAATCATAACTGCATGGAAATCTCAAGATAATTACCACATGTGGTCATTGCAAAAATGATATGAGTCCATGAGAAGAAATGGAAGTAGATACCTTGACATCTTCAGCTTCACTTAAACCAGACGCTGATCACGTCTTGAGCATTTATCATGTTGTGGGAGAAGCTTTTCAGCTAACCAGCTAGCTTCTAACTAACAGCACAAAGAACAGCTTCCTGGTGAAAGAAAATAGCAGACTTGAGTTCTGAAAAGCATACACTATACATAACAAGAACCACATTAATACTGCAATTAATATTGTTAATATTATTCTTATTACTATCATTATTAAACACTAAAATGCAGCCAGGCACAAAGCTTCAGGCTGACAAGTTCATCTGAAAGAAAAAACTCAAAGTGACATGCAAACGTTCTCGTCATCCAATCTTCTTCTTCTGCGTCATCCTCATCTCCATCGTCAGTGCAGTATATGTAAGAAAAGGAAGGTCTCTGTTCACAGTTTCTTGTCCACCTCTCAGCAGTGAGAGCTCTTATTGGCTCAGGTTTCAGTATCAGCAGCTGCCATTGGCTGAGCATGGAGAGCTCTGATTGGTTCTCAGTCTGTTTGGCATTTCATCCAGTTGGCTTCAGAACTCGTATGACAATACTGTGTGCATGTGCGCGTGCCGATGTTAGGGTGCGTCATGTGTGATGATGTATGTCAGTTTTCGGGTGAGTGCTTTTCCAGAGGTGTGTTTTGTGTCTGTGTTGGTGTGCTGACTATAGACAGGGCTGGGCAATAAACCATTTATATGAATATATATTTAAAGGGGTGCTCCACTAATTTTGTGAAGAACAGTTGCATCATATCTTCAGTGGCTCTGGGGGAGCTTTTTAACCCTGGGAGAAATTAGTGGAAAAAAGTACAAAAATAACTTGAAAAATTGCAAAAACAACCAAAGAAGGGAAGGTAAAAATAATAAAACAACAACAACAAGGAAACCTGAAAAAAACAGCTTTACATACAATAATTCTCTAAAAATACTTTTAAATATATAATTATGATAATTTCAAATATAGTTCAGTTTTAGAAATTCTCCCCAAGCCTTTTAAAAACAAATTTCTTTATTACTAATTTCTTACAATTTTCTTGGCAAGTTGCTTATTGCCTTTTTCCTCCCACATTTTCCAGAGAAATTCAATCAAAAGTATAAATACTTGTGAAAGAAAAGTGATGTCGATCCAGGTTTCAAAGGGTTAAGTTTGGAACAACTGATCCAGATGATGTTATGTTGTCTTATTTCGCTGCTGGAGACTACAAATTCTGTTAAGAAATATGAAATCTTAATCCTGAGAGATAAAAAAAATGGCTGGGTAAATATTTTATCTCGCTAATCATTTCTGACTGTGTTGATTTCTCTTCTCTCTGGTCCTCTGATGTTAGGAGAATATGGGATTTCCACATTAGGTTGTACTGAAGCTAATTAGGATTCTGAGGCCTGAAAATCGTAATTCTGTTTTATTTAAATGGAAACAAATAATATTCATTTGTTCATTATGGCTCTACTGTAAAGGTGGTAGTAGCTTGAATAAAGTTGCCCAATGCTATTGGAAAATTTAAATTTTGGGAAGTTTATTTATTTTCTTTGGAAAAGAAAAACTCTTAAAATGCCAATTTCCAGGGTGCAGAAGACTGTGCCAGAAGCTTTGGGTCCACTGACCCAATACAGCTCAGTGGGAAGTGCTTCCTAAACAATTATCAAGATATGCCTCTTTGACAAGAAAAAACCTGCAGTCTGCAGGCATTAGGTGAGGGAAGGAAATTTTTGCATGATAATGCTAAAAACTGCCCAGATACAGGTGGCCTCATGTGAAAGGGCTCTTTAATACTCCAAGCACCTTTTTTTTCAAAGATGGCACAAAATCACCTTCAAACAGGACAGCGAAAGACAGCACTCAAGTCTCAAAAGGGCCTGGACGCCAGGGACTGTATTCACAAATATTCAGAGAATCTTCCTTGACAGCTGCTAACTTAGCCTTAAAATTTCTAGCAAGGAGTCCTAGCTTAGAAATAATTTAGGCTTCTATCTTAGTGAGGAGATGTGGTTAGCCCCGTTTCTAGGTATGATGCACTCTTTTAACAGATGTGATTGGTTGTCAAAGACACAGCCTTTTGTGAGCCTGCAAGGTGTGGACACCCAGTGGAAATAAAAAGAACTGTGTTACAATATGAGACCATGAAAGCACTGTTTGTGTGATCACACTGCTGCATATTTGCAGTGGCAAATATTGGTGATATATCATTACTGCATTGGGTGGCAGATGTCAACACATCTCTAATGAGGTTTGCCATAAACATTATCCCTGCGCTGCCTAACCTGGAGTGTTTCATTGACTCACTGTCATTCAGCATTTGGAGAATATTTCTCCTTCCTTTTTGTCATTCCATGGTATTTTCCTCTGATTAAGAAACTCTAAAGCATCTTAAAAGTCATCCTCCCTACTCCCAACAGTTTCTTCATCTTAGGGACTAAGACGCTTTGTGGACAACCAGGACTCAGTCTTAACTTTAAGGAGAAATTATTAAAAATGTCATTATTCTGAGAATTTTCTTAGAAATTTCTCACCAGGAGCAAAGTTTTCTCATTTCAGCTCTGGGTGTGCCTCCTCACCTCTCTTAAGCCCTCAGAAAAACAGTGTTGTCACACCCTAACTGGGCTAAAGGAGAAGTACACCAAGCTGCTCTCAATTCTTTATTAGGTGTCCACACATCCTGCACAACTGCCAATCTGAATAACCCTCCAATCAACTCTGAGGAACTGTTACATCCAGCGACAATGAACTGAAAAAAGGAAAATGACAGCCAGTACCAAATATTAAGGGGCTACTTCAAATATCTTAAGAAACTCTGGATATTAAAAAAAAGTTTAACTGACTTCATGGGATCTGTAATGGATACAATATCCTTTTGCCATATGTAATCTGACCATTATATGAGAGCCAAAAACAGCTAAAACAATCATTTTACATATTACAGTGCAAATGAGAGTAAACTAGTGAATAAAATTAATTTACAGTGAAAGTTAAGGTAATACACTAGAAAAAAAAGTATTAACAGGATACTATGTAGCTCTATAACTTATCAAATGGAGGAGTATATTTGTATTTGAATACTTGTTGATATTTTTTTGGCTTTTGTTTGATAATTTTATTAATCTATGAGTAATTCAGTAAACTAACTCAGTGACCTCTTTTAAATCACTTCTCAAAACCCATTTTTATAGACATGCTTTTATGTGATGTCTATTTTTATTCATCTACTTTTGTTTGTCTTTTGATTTATTCTTTCATTCTGTCCTGAGCTTGTTTGATTCTATTATTAGTGCTATTATTTCCTACTTTACTGCTTACATTATTTGAATTGTATTTACTCTTATTAGTATGGATTACTGTTATTCCAGTTTTTTAATTGAGCCTCATTTAATTCTGCTTCAAATTTTGTCTGGCCTTAGTTTGGCATTATTGTTTGGCACGTATTGTTATGTCATCTCTGCAAGAAACCCTGTTGCTTCTACTTTGCTTTGTATGTTAAAGCACTTTGTAAACTCTGTTTTTACAGGTGCTATAGATATAAAGTTCTAATAATAATAATTATCATTATTAATTTATCATGAAAAGCCCCACAGTGTAGGATTTTAGTGTCTTTATAACTATTGTTATTGGTGTTTTTTGTTGAAAAGTGAGTCAATCTCATTATAAACTGCTGCTGTCTATGTTTTGCTTTCAATCCAGTTATTCTCAGCGTCCCAGAGATGCATTTATTTGATATTTTTTGATGCTACCACTAGGTGGCACCAAATTCACAAATGCTCACATCCTACACAAAGGGCCTTTCAAATAAATTATGGTGTATCAACATACATTTTGACTCATTTTTTTGCCCATCCCTGTGTATAGTGTATGTGTTCATTTTGTGTGTGTGTGTGTGTGTGTGTATCAGTCCATGCATCTCTTGGGTCTGGTTAAAGTCTCTACTAATTAGGGATTTTCAGGCAGAAATAAGGAAAACGATTAATAACAATAACATCATTATCATTATCTGCTATCACAATTACTAGTATTTCATGGATGTGATTTTTCAGGACTTCAGTTTTTCTTCGTAGCACTTTGTAGAACTCATTTCAAGCACAACTCTGCTTCCATACCCACAATTCCTGATCACATCCCTGATTCGTGTAGTTATTGCGTTAACGTCTGCATCACTCTTTGTCCTTATTTTCTACAGCCTCCATGGCAAAAATCTATGAAACAACGACGTGTGTTTGTTTAGAAAAATGTCCACTGTGCTTGATTGTTTTTTTTATGAATTTGTAAATGACCTGCCATCTTTCTCGCTGATGGTCAAGTGATTCACTTCGTAGGTGGGCAGGTCTTTGCTAAAGCCTGACAGCCAAGTGGTGGGAGGACAACATCTGTCCAGTCTTTCTAGGCTAGATGTTGAAGAGCGAGATCAGGAGTCCTCAGAGAGATATGATTGGCTAAACTCCAGATTGTAAAGCGGGGCAGATCACCCCACGGTGAGTGGCAATCGGTCACCGAAAGGAGATGACAAGCATTTCCACTCACTTTCAGAGGGGAAGGGTGGATGTGTGTCGATTGGCTGTAAGGCACTGGCTCGGGTGTGGTCAGGAGAGATCAGTCATGCTGAGGCTCATGGGTAATCCTGGACGGAGGTAAGCCACCGGGACACGACCATTCTCACTGGTCGATCCTGTGATGGATAGACGAGCTTTGGAGCGCATTGCATCTGTGAATTTCATCTGGACAAGGAGAAAATATGTTAACCAAGTTTTAATCAGAAACACCAAAACTAGATACACAGCTGCTCCTGTCTGCTCTGACAGAGTATCAACCTTGAAGGAACGAGTCAGTCAGTATGTTTACGTGCACAGTTAAGTGGAGTGGAGCTACAGTCATAGCTCAATTAGGTCATTCAATTGGACTACTGTCCTTGTCCAGCAAGCGGCAAACAAGTTGCATGTCAAACAGTAAAAACCAAGCCCAGGAAGTGTGCAAGGCTCAGATGCAAATTTAAAATTGTGGCTAAAAGTGGAATTACACTGATCAGGTCCATCACGTGATTCCCACGGGCCAAGAAAGACTTTTCCCATTGACTTCAGCATTGATTTCCCAAAACAAAGACACACACACACACACATAAATATATATATATATGTATATATATATATATATATATATACACATATAGTTTTTGCAATACAAAATTAAATACACCATGACAAAATATCATTCCACATTATCCGCTGATTATGCAGCTCTTTGCAATGTTTTTTGCATTTTTAGACATTATTTTCATTCCTCACGATTATTTAAAAATACATGTTGCCTATTAGGCTATATGCTACATGTACACACACACACACACCATAGGAAGAGAGAGAGAAAGCAAGAGAGTAAGAAAGCAAGAGAGAGAAACAGAAAACTGTAAATATTTGAAAATCTACATTTCCTGCAGCCACTGAATGCATCACGGCACACTGAAGCATTATGCAACAGATGAATGGAGAATGTGTCTAAAAGCAATGTATCGGATTATGTTTGCATGTTACAGTATGGCCAAAAGTGTTGAGAGACATCTGAGGCAAATCAAATCCTTAAGGAGGGAACACTCACATCATGTGAGAATGAATTCTGGTTTGGAGGAGAGAAACTTTTTATATTATCTCATTGTTAAAAATATATTAGTATTGTGAGTAATGCTGCTACAGCAGCTCTGCTTGATTTCTGTTTCTTTAGAAATAATATGCTCCGACTAAAGCTTTTGTTTCCTGAAGAAGAGTAACAAAGCACAATACATATACTATAGTATATCCTGTCTCTGAGGTAGCCCAGTCAGCTCCTTCAGGGAACACAAATTATATTCATCAATTCAAACCTTATCAGTTGATTCACTCGCTACAACATTTAATATGGGACACACGATATACTCGCCCTGCAGAGCAGCCACGGAGAAGGCGAATCTCCAACACTAGTGCACTGTGGACCACACAGGAACATCAAACTGTTTCATCTAATTGGTGAACAGAACCAGACTGACTGAAAACTTGTGTTCTAAGCAGCAGAAGTTGGAGAGTAGTGTGACAAATATTGAACTCACGTTACCACAGGTGATCTGCCATTTAGGTGTGACTTCAATCAGGCCGTGCAGGGCCATGATGTCCCATACTGTATGTGTTGTAACAAGTAAATCAACTTTCATTTGTTCTAACAAGATGTCCAGTGTTTGACGATGCTACCAGTCCAAACCATCCCAAATTTAAAATGAAATCATGGGCGTTCCTAATGAAAAGCTGACATTAAGACAGATGGAAGTGATTGGCCAATGAGTCAGTCAGTTTAAGAGGATGATTGGCTAAGGAGAAAGGAGAAATTGAGAAAGGCGGAACAGGTAAGGGGGAAAAAAAGTGGATTTGGGTAAGAAGACAAGAAGGAGAGCGGAAGAGAGGAGAGTAAAGAAGGAAGGAGAGGAGGACAGAGGAGTGCAGAGAGGGTAGGAAAAGTGGTTAGGAGGAGAGAAAAGGTGAGAACGCAGGGATAAAGCAGGGATAAAGGAGGTGAGCAAGCTGTTGGGTAATGAGTGAAAGGAAAGGAGTATCACAGCCATATACAGTTTTGACCAGATATTTTGTCTAGACTCTTTTACATGTTAGTTTTGTTATCAAGACCAACTGCTGCATTCACGTCCGGCCCTGAATAATCAGTAAATTGTAGCACTCAGCTACGCCAGCCGGCCTCAGTGGCAACTTTTATCTTATTGTCTGATCATTTTATGAAGCAAAAAGATTCCATGAACATGGATCCTAATGAAATCATATTGTTCAAAAGTGTTTAATGACATTTGAGTGTTTTTACTTCAGAATAGTCCATGCAATACCACCATCAAAAAATCAGAAACGAAGCTCTGCTGAACTAAAACTTGGCATCATTTTTTTCAGTCCTTTTGATAGGATGAGGCTATCAGTTAAAAAAAAAAAAGAAAAACAAAAGGACTGGGCTAACATGTGTATCATTTTATTAGTTATTTCAAATAATGACGGGGCCTTAAAAATATCTTAAAATTAAGGCTTAAGTACCTCTGTTTAATAGAAATACTGTTTTCATTCTCTAATTATCTCTTCTTTAATGCCACTGTCTTTTGACTATTGTTAAGACGTTGAAACTAAAGACTCCCTTTTAAAACCTAATCAAATGAACTTGGTTCTTCCGAAACATAAGAGGAGAGCAATGAGCACTGAAAGAAAACAGTTTTAAAAAACAAACAAAAAACAAAACAAAACAAAATCAAAATTATGATAATTCTGTAACTTAAATAGTTACAATAAGTAAGTATGTAAGTATGTAATTAAAATAACTAGCTAAATTCACAGTTTTTCCATAGTTTCTTTTTTTATTTTTTTAAAAAAAAAAATAAATCTCACCAATTAGCTCTGGGTTCAAATGTTGAAATACTTGTGAAAGGTGTCTTAAGGCAGAACAAGAAAAGTGAGTTGGCTCTAGGTATCAAAGGGTTAACAGCCTTAACCAGGAAAAGAGAAGCATTAAAGTCAATGAAGACACTGGGAATGTTGAGTTTCACTGATGGTAGCTTCACTGCAATACAAAATGTAAAGAGGAAGCATTAGGAAAAAAAAAAATTCAATTTTTGATCACTGAGGCCCAGTGAAAGTTTGCCACTGATGCTGCTGTTTACCACCATGATGTGAATGCAGCTGTTTGAATGAGAGCCAATCCAAAGCTAACAGTCTAAACACTGTCTATGACTGAAAGGTGAGGAAAGTTTTAGCCATCAATCATCGCTCTCCTACCGGTCTTAGATCTTGACACTCTCAATGCCGTAAACGTTGTAGCCCTCTTTATAGGTGGCGTAGTTTGGCTGGTGGCTGGGGGACAGCAGGTTGAAGTTGGGGGCGTGTTGAGGAGAAGACAGAGTGTGTGTGTAGTTTCCTGTGTGCTGGGGGGACGACAAGGTGTTGGCTGCCACCTTCATGACAAAAATAAAGTCATCGTTATTGCTTTACTGATTGTGCCTCTGGAAAAGTGATGACTAGGGTTGGGTACCGAACTCTGTACTGACTCGGTACAAGAGTACTGACCAAATGACTTCAGTACTACCAAGTACTGATTAAATCAAGTGATGCCAAATTCTCCATGTCCCTGCAGAGAGCGCATCTTGGTGAGAGAGTGCGCCACGTTCCAGCTGCAATGTGGCCACCAGAGACGTTCACGGCCACTCTTGACAGTGGACAGAACAAAACTGGGTTGCAATCAGAACCACAGGCTTTATATGAAGATGGAAAACCTGACAGCTTCCCCAAAGTGAAGCTTTTTAGCCCGCCCCTCCATGTTAGTGAATGGTGATAGGCTAAACTAAAAATTCAAAGCACACGCCAAATAAATGTTTCCCAAAGATAATTTCTGTCACTGAAGGTAGTTCTCACCTCCCTGATGTTTGTTCAAGTGATTGTTTTTATGATAAGTTCAGTTTTAATGAGTTATTCATTTCTACAAAAAGGGGAATTTCAGCCATGACTGACAGCTGTGACAGCCAATCCATGCATTCACATTCAATGGGGCTGCTCATGATTAGTCGGACAGGTGTTTTGGCGAGGATGCCCCCACCGTGGAGATCCCTACATCACAGACTCCGGCTCTGAACGACATCACCAACACAAGATGGCAGCAGCTGTATCTGGGATATGTTAGCTTCACTTAAGCATAATGGGGGTAAGTCCATCCATCTTCATATCCAGTCTATGGCCAGAACGCAGCACAGTGGCACCAGGTGGAAAACTTTCCTGTATGCAGCTGTCTGCACCTGCTCTGTGCAGGCTCAACTGCATCTGTCGTATGTACCCACAACCTGAGGCATTAATCTGGGCTTTAAGTGTACTTTTTTTAACAACAATGAATATCTATACTCTGCAACTTAGGTGCAGCAGAATGTACTGTGTCTGGGAAGAGCCAGAGAGCAGTACACTTTGCTCCATTGTGAAATGCCACAGACCCGCCCCTCTCTTTTGAGCTTGCAGCTGGAAGTTTGGTATCATTTTTTTCACAACTGAAATTCCATTTTTGTTTTTAAAAAGAAAGAAATAAGTAGCAAAAAAAGGGCAGCTATCAGTTAAAATGTGAACGGTAACCAACCCTAAAGAATACTCTATAGCCATGTGACTACTAAGCAATATGGGGCTTCACTACAATAGCAAGAGATAGAGACAATGAGAAGGCGGGTTTCCATTACCCCTCAAATTGCACAAATTGAAATTGCGAATATAAAATAAGCCTAATGGAAACATGCCAATTTTTTAAAAAATCATTTATAGCAAAAACCTTTTTATGCTTGCATTAGGTGGCATTTCAGGCAATTTTAAAAATTCATATTTCACAAAACTACAATGGAAACACTTTTTTGGCTTTTCTAGGTCACATGATGCTATGGCTATGTGCTTGTCAGTAGGAACTAGCTCCCTCATGATGCAGCAGGAGCTACAAGAGCTGTTATTGTATCGCATAACTCTTCAACAGTTGAGCAGAGCGTCCGGAAGTTTTGAATCCACAATTCCTCTGTGAGATCGTGGACTATCAGCTCCGAGAAATCTCTCAAATGTGGCCAATCTCACTTATAAGGGGCTTGCCTTTACATTATTGCTCAATAACACGCCTACCTTGCCTTCAATTGGAAATAATGACGGCTGGTGCGGTGATTGCAATAAAAAATATCTGCTCATGTTTTGAACATCCATCACCATGCTTCTTGGAATGTTATCGCCAGAGGAGAAGTCGCATAACATCACTCAGTGGACACACAGTCATCTCGCAGTTGTGTTTTATCGACATTTAGAAAATATCACTCAAGTTTTGCACAGATCTGTAATGGAAACCCGTCTAGAGAGAGAAAGCCTGTTTACAAAGGAAAAATGTGGTCAAAATTCTGTTACTTTTTACATAAATAGCAACAGCGTGTGTGTTTGTGTGTGTGTGTGTGTGTGTGTGTGTGTGTACTCCAAGGCCAAAATGGATACAATAAAATAATAAAAAACCATAACGGAAGTGCATGACAACTACCCACAGTAGATAAAAAGGAAACATCATGAGTTAACATAAGTTTCTCTGTTCTGAATTCTGTATTTAATAAGAAAGCTTTATTTCAGCAGACTGTGCTCGCACAATCTGAGCCTCTGATTTGTCTGCCAAACAACCTGAATGATCATGATTAAGGCGAATACCACTGTCATTACTGGGACAGATCCAGTAAACCTAAATGTAGAGTGGGTTTAAAATGAAAATGTCTTAACCCTTTGAAACCTGGTTCAACATTACTTTTCATTACTGCATTCAGACGCCTCTCATAAGTATTCAAACTTTTACACTCTTTGATGTGCATTGGTTTGATAAAAAAAAAAAGAAAAGAAAAAAACATTAGACAAAGGCAATGAGCAACCTGGCAAAAAAGTCTCACAAATTGCATAAAAATAGTATATTTTAAAAAAGTAATTTTATATGTGAAATTATTTTACAGGAATATACATTTTAACCATTTTTTCAGGTCATTCTCCTTTTGTTTATTTGTTTAATTTTTTTATTTTACTTTCTTTTTAGTTTGCTTAGTTTTGCTTCTTTCCTGCTAATATTAAGGTGATTTTCTTCTTTAAAAAAAAAAAATCTTAAGTTACTCATTGCCCTCTTCCAATGTTTTTGACAGAAATCAAGACAGTTAGCCCAGGTTTCAAAAGGTTAATCAGACCGTAGTTTGCCAGGTCACAAACTAATAACAAACCTAATAACTCTCACCGACTTGAAGGATTATTGGAGGAAGGTTGGAGCGGTGTATGACATCATCATGACATTAAAAGTGACACTTGTAACACCACAAGGAGTTAAAAAAAACAACTTTAAAGTTTACTGTCTGTGACCACCAGACCAAAACCACTCACAGCATTGACTATGAAGGGGTCGAAGGTTAGATCTGCCCTTTATTGGCTTAAACTAATAGAATAATTATTTTACAGCTGATGTTTTTCAACATTAAAGGCCCCATATAATGCTCATTTTCAGGTTCATACATGTATTTTGCATTCCTACAAGAACTTAAAGAACTTTAATCCAAAGAACCCCACATTATCTACTTATACTGTGTGCCTGAATATACCTATATGAAACGCTCTGTTTTAACGCCTGTCTCTTTAATGCCACATTCCTATAAAATCTCCTCTGACTGGTCACTCTTTCAGGGTCTTCAACATCTGTGCTCTTAGCATCTTGAAAACTGTCATTGTTTCTGGGAAATGACTGCAAAGGCAACGCAGCAACACTATCTTTATATAGTGTACTGTTGACATCAAAATTTCTGAAGAAGTTCTGATGGCTCATTTAAAGGTACGGTTTCTGAATTTGACCGGTGTTTTGTTTCTTTGTGTATTGAGCATTTTGATACTTTCCTAATATTTATATAACACCTATATCTGCTTTATAATGAAAAAAGACATGGAAATCAGATTTCTAATGATATGGGACCTTTAACATCTCTCTAAGTATACTCCTAAAGCCAGTGAGGTTTTTTTTGGTTACCAGAGGTAAACATGCCTAAAGGTTAGGTGCTGTTGAATTTTATTGTGTTATTCCAAGGGGAGTTTTTATTATTTTATATACCCTCACTGATCGAAACAGAATGAACTAAACATGAGAACAGTATAAGGTATAACCAGCCTGTTCTAACTCTAACTCGCCAAATAGTGCCGCTCTGTCAGTGCTCTCAGCGTACAAGCCTGATCCCAAAAGCCACCTTCAGCATCCAACCAGAATGCATCCACATGCAATGCATGCAGGCGGCGTCACTTGAGAACCCGGCCGGACAGCGGATATAACGCTGAAGGACAGCATCAGGTAATAACAATGCCAGTAACCACATGATGTAAGGAGCGCAAGTGTGCTTATAGGGCGGGCAGATGGTGGATATGTCCCACAGACCATAGGAGTCGGGAGTTCGCCTCCCATGTGGATGTGTGGGTTTTTTTTTCTTCTACACCTTAGCATGTGCCTCTTTTGCCTAAACCTAACCATCTGCGACTTTGTTGTCTAAACCTAACTATCATGACAATCCACAATGTTGTGTAAACATAAGTGTTTAAGTATAACTGTGCTGCTTCATCCCACCATTAGCATTTACTGATATCATGTGACGGCATCCCAGAGCGTAAACAGCTGACGCAGAAGGATACCGAAATTGCATAAGTAGACGCAGAAAGAGCGGCACCATGTGATGAGTTGGGATGAGAGCGCATTGGTATAACGCAATAAAATCCAACAGGACCACAGACTTGAAAAATTCCCAGAAAATTGTATCTAATAAAATAAGGTTTAACTTACTGCGGATAGTATCATAAAAAATACTGACAAACTATTTAACAACACTGTAGAATGGATTTCTCAAACAGTACATGGAAATGCTCCAATACACATCACATTAAACACACTGGATTTTGCTTTTCAGTTTTTCTGACAGAAATGCGTTTGCTTGTTTTCTAACATTTACCCTTCACACAAATTCACATTCATATTATATTTTGAGTGTGAATCCTACATATAGATAGTTTATAACTAAGTATATTACTATAATATTAATATATTTAAGACAGAAAATGTATTAAAGTGGAAACTGACATTAGAAAAGATAAAGTACCTTCATTTTTTTGGCCTCGGCACGGCTCTTGTAGCAGAACTCTACCAGCGCCACCATCATGGCCAGACCCAGACCTCCAACCAGGATGTAGAAGACTCCTGCTACGTTACTGAGGGACAGAGCGCTGGTCTTTTCCTGGTAGGAACACACAAAGGCAAAAAAAGAGAGCAGCCACCCGGAGAAAAGTGTTAGTGTGTGTTTTGATGTTGACAGCTATCAGTGTAATGACTGACACACTAAACTGTTTTCATTTTCTCCTTACTTGGCAACTGAACTAATCTGTCATCTGCACATTTATCTCATCATAAGTACAGCTTTAGATTAGGACGGCACAGAGACACAGACATCTACACTACAACTGACCTGCATACACTTAAACCATGTTTGTCCTTATCAGTTTGTTTGTGTGTAAATCAGTGTGTACCTTTCTGTGTACTGTATTTGTGCATGTAAAATGTCTTTAGTTAAGTGATGTCACTGTGTTCACACAACTCACAGGTTATTTTGGTGAGTGAATTAATAAAGGATAGAAAGCATGATGTTTCATAACCTCCACAGCATAGTGAAATCATCCAAATGTTACATATATTATTTAATTAACAGCTTAGGGTTTACATTAGACTTAACAGCAGACTGAAAAGTATTGTTTCACTGCCCAGGCTTGTTAAAGGTTTCAACGCTGTTCAGGATGTTCTTATGCACTTCTCAGAAGGAAAATAAGGAAAAGCAATGCACAAGAATTTGTATATAACCCATATAATTTTAAAGGCTGCAATAATCTGACAAATGAGCCAATAGGAGCCAAGAAGTAGTATAAAAAGCTAAAGTCCACATAATGAAGTAGGCTGGGGTGGTGGAAGGGTCAAACAAACACACGGCTTTCCCCCATGAGACTGGTGTTCATGTCCTGTGTGAAACCAGGTGAAGTTTGGGGAATTTTAAGGTGGGTTGTCAGTGTCATGTTACGTTAAGTACATAACTTTATGTTAAATACATAATGTGATGACATCCAACCATGATTCTTTTCCTAAGCCTTACCTATGTAGCCTAAACCTATTCTTTGTAACTTTACATGAAGTACATAACTTTGTGTTCAGTATATAATGAAAAGATGCCCAACCACGACTCTTAAACATCATAACTCTACCTTCCTAAACCTTACCTATATTACTCTACCTTAAGTATTTACGTCCAGTGTGCAAGGTGACAGCACCCAGTCATGACGGTTTCCCAAACCTAACCTATGTTCCTTCACGTTTAGTTTGTAACTTCAAAACATAATATGACCACACCCCATCATTATTATTTTCCTAAATTTAACCTATGTCACTTTAGTATGTAACTTTGTGTTCAGTCCATAATGTGATGACGCACAGCCGTAATTCTTTTCCTAGACCTAACCTTAGTAACTTTGTTAACTACATAATGTGACGACTCCAGCCTATTTTTTTTTTCTCAACCTGACCTACATAACTTAACTTTTTTAAACCCAACCAAGGATACTCTATGTTAAGTACTTAACTTTACACTCAGTATGTAAGGTGACAGTGACCAACTTTTTTCCTGTCAACCTCCAACCATGATTCTTTTCCCAAACCTAACCTACAGAACTTTTTTTAAGTATGTAACTTTATGCTCAGTACATAATGTGACAACACACAACCATTCTCAACCACTTTCTTAAACCTAACCTACATTCATTTACCTGGATTATATAACTTTAACTTAAGGACATAAGGACACTATGCCCAACCATGATTATTTTTCCTAAACTTAACCTACATTATGTACATGAAGACACCCAACCATGATGCTTTTCCTAAACCGAAATGAAGCAGTAGGGGCACTAGTTTGTCAGGCACTAATTTGTTAAATGTTACACGACTGTTCTATGCTCGTTTTTGTGCCGAAAGGTGAAACACTACAAGGTATACTGCTGTATAAGGATACCTTGCACTGTGTCACCTTTGAGCTCAGCCAGCATCAAATGGATGTGGTTGTGGTCAGAAATGTGCTATGTTGCACCTGTAACTTTACCCAGCAGTTTCACAGGGTCCTGAAGAACACCTGTACTGTACCTTACTGCAGCAAGGTGAAAAGTTAAACCACTGAGGATCAGCAAAAAAGGATTTTCAGCTGCTGTTGAGTTGCTCTTCAGACAAAACTCATTACATATTTTTGTATTGTTGTGCACTAAAAGTCTTTTAGTCTAAACATTCTAAAACAGAAAATGCGACTCTCACACCCACTGAGATTATGCCTCATTAACCCCATTTGTATGATTCATTGCATCCCTCTGTGTGATGGGAGGCTTTCCTCGCTGTCTTCCAGTGTGGCAGAACAAGTGTAAACACTTTTTACTTTAGACATGGTCAGACAGTAGATCATACAACACAGTCTATCTGAAGCAGACTCAGGACTTCAACTAACACAGTTCTGTTTGCATATAGTGTTTCTAAACAAAACAGTGGATCATGACTAAACACGGTGCATTTCCTTTCAAATAGAAACCATCTTAATTTCCATCCAGGTTTGCCAGCTAGCAGTCTCTGTAGGATACTCATTGCGCGCATGCTTAAAAAAGCATATATACTGTATCAGCACTATACTGCTTAAGGGCACTGGCCATGGATGTGGTTCGGTGGCTTTTCATGCAACACCGAGCTCAGTCATTTAGCCTGTAGCCTGCAGCCTGCATTTACATCAACATATGGCCATCAGAATTAAAACGCTTTGGCCAGAACTTTGCTACATTCATTCATACTGGGTTAGCTTCCAGCTAATACCTGATAAAATGAATGCAGGGGGAAGAGATCTAAAATATGATGGCCTTTTTTCATTGCAATGCAGCTGCTCAGTCAGCAGGTCAACACAGTGTCTATGGTTTCCCCCTTCTGTGCTGATACAAATGAATCGGTGTTTATACTTTTTTAGCCCCCACCCTGTGCAAACAGTGATCCCCACCTGTAAGCCGCAGTTTTATTTGAACACTGACATGAATGACTCCATCAAAAACTTCTTAAATCAGAGAAAGACAATGTTCTTAAATACATCCAAATTCTGAGATTGACATTTTATTCTCAGAATTAAGACTGTTCATGAAAGACCTTAAAGCAAATATGCGTATGCATTTGTTTTATACAAAACAGCATAGTTTCATACATTAAGTTTAAGCACTATGAAGCACAGAGAACGTCAGCTAGCTAAACACCAACTGGCTAGTTTGGTTTTTTACCTAAACCCCAGTATACACTGTACGATTTTGGGCTGTTCCAGACAAAAGATGACCATCATGACAGAAACGTGGCGATATCTTTGGTCGTGGCTCTGAAATGGTGGTAATGCATTACACTGTAAGAGGTTCAAGGATGACCATTGTCAGGGCAGTGCAATCAAAAACAGTGTGGGATAATATTCTGAGAGTGTCAGAAATTTGGGATGTGCATCTCATTGTGTGACCAACCAATAGAAATGCAGCATGAAATGACACATTGATCAGTGTGACACTGCTAAATGTTAGTAGATGCTAATAAATACTTCAAGGTGTCATTGTAAAATTGGTTCAAGGTCACAGTGACCAAGTGGATGTTAGTGCCAAAGTTAAAGGAATTCCTTCAAGAGGCTCTTGAGATATTACATTTACTAGAATAGGACAGATAGAAGAACCTATTAACAGACCTACGGACGAACTTATGGATGGACTGACCGCCTGAAAACATAATGCCTCTGGATTTGGCTATCGCCAGTGCGGAGGCATAAAAACCAAACACATTCACACTGTTCAGCAGTTCAACTCCACTTAAAGGTACCAAAGAGCTCTTTGCTGCCAGCAGACCTGCCTGATGGAAACCATGGGAGACTGCTAAAAGACCACATACAGGTCACCTTCCTGCCATCACTTAATACTACCTATGCATTATACTATGCAAACATAATGAAACAGGTTGTGCTGGAAGCCTGGCATCATAATGACTACTTGTACAATACACAGTGCTAGATCCTGTGGCTAACATGTCACTTCCTGGAAGGTCTGCAAGCTGTTTAAGGTGAGAGCAGTATTGCCCCCTCAAAGCAGCATGGTCCCTCTGAAGGGTTCTGGGTGCAACTTTTGACAAAGCAGCAACCACATGCATAAACCCTTGGAAATGGAGGAATCAGCTAACAAAACAAAAAATGGTTGCCTTGACTCAAGCCAACCACCCTTAACACACCTGTCTTTCTTCTTTCCAACATTTTACCTTTTATGTGTTAAGCATTGTGTGATAGTCATTAAATCTGCATTTCAATCTCTTACTTTGCAGATATTACCTTGAAAATTTAGTGAATCTAAATAGGATTTCAGACAGACAGACAGATAGACAGACTTGAACTTAAAACAGACAAAAACTTCAGTGAGCCTACGTGCTAATGCACAGTGAATTTATCTGAAGAAGTTCCACTGTTTTCAGGACACCACTTTCCTTCTTATCAGAATTATACTCACAGTTTGGCAGTTGAACCTCCATGCTTTAACCTGGGGGTGCCCTTTACATTACATACAGCTGGAACTAACCTGCACTTTACCATACAGTGTAGTATATTTTTTTCCAAGTACACATAGACATATGGGACTACTTTAATCTTATCATGCAGATAGCTTTTCCTGGTACAACCAAGCTTACTGTGCATGTTACATGTGTGAACAGACAGTGTGTTTGATTGATCCACAGACATATACGACTAACCTTATTGGTGGAGTCCTTGAAGCCACACTCTCCTTTATCGTACCACCACTTGTTTTTCATCTTGTCTAGGGTCCCTTGCTCATTCAGTTTCAATACGGCAAGGTTTACTGGCACTCTTTAATGGGAATAACATAAATAACATCATTATCAATGTTATCTTATGTTATTAGTGGGGCAGCAATTCTCACGCTCTGGTCTGGCAACCAAGACAGGGCCCAGTAATGTTTGTTATTTGCAGGGAAGTCATCTGTCATGAATGATACAACTTTAAAGCTCGGCTTTACAATATTCTGCCACATTACTCTCAATTCAATTACGCCAATATGTGTGATTACCTATAGCTTATGTAGCAGGGGAGACTTTTTGAGCAAAAAGAGTTT
Organism: Plectropomus leopardus; assembly: GCF_008729295.1. Classification (NCBI taxonomy): domain Eukaryota; kingdom Metazoa; phylum Chordata; class Actinopteri; order Perciformes; family Serranidae; genus Plectropomus; species Plectropomus leopardus. Next base: position 32,061,557 of record NC_056466.1, read on the forward strand.
CCTTCCATCTATGTTCAATGCTAAATGCTAACATGCTATTACAGTCCCCAGGAGGACTGAATAGACCTTTTAGTCTGTTGTGATTAATTAGACGCAGCTGTTAAAATGAAGTCCTGCATTGTAAGGGCCCCTCTGTTTGGCCCCAAACAGAGAGTGAGAGGCGCTGCGGTGAAAAGCCTTTCTGCTTTTTCAGCAGCAGTATTCCTCCAGGCCAGAGCCATAGATAAATAGAGTTTGTCCAGGTTGCACAAACTCTTTATCAACAGCCCTTCTCCTGCACTGTTGCTGCCATCTGGTATGAGGTCACCTGACCCTGACCTTACCCCTGAAGCCTGCCCTAACCCTGACCTCAACCAAACAGAGTGCAACACATCTGTGGAAGAAGCAGCACAGGCTACAACGCTACCTGTTGGTGGAGCTAATGAGCAGCTGCTAAATCTATAATCTATGTGAAACATCTATGAGTCATAATATGGTACTTAGTTTTATGTCAAAGGCTACAGCTAGAGAACATTGCTACCTCCACATGACATGCGGCATTGTAACTGTGCTGCTTCTTTACTTTTTTTAATACCTAATAACCCAGTGTTACTGTCATGTTTGCGTGTTTTAGTGTATATACCTGTGTTTGTGTGTTTGTGTGTGTGTGTGTGTGTGTGTGAGAGAGTGTGTGTATTAACCTTGCTCTCCCCTCCTCCGCTGCCGCATTCTCCCTTGTCATACCACCACTTGTTTTTCAGTTTGTCCAGCAGCCCCTGCTCGTTCAACTTTAACACCGCCAGGTTCACAGCATTTCTACATGAACACAGTGGCTGTTAGCAGTTTAGTTGTTGTCAGTGTCAGTTCTTCGGCTGGTATGCATGTTAGCAGCATGAAGTCTTAATCCTTAGCATAAACAGAATAAACACAGCTGGAATGCGTCTCTTCTTTGCAGCAAACTCATTAGGATTAGCTTTAATATGTCTTAGCAGCTAAGCTCAACCTGCTGAAAAAAACATAGAAATAAGACTATTCTAAGTCAGAATCACTTGATGTGTCTTCATAGAACCATAGAGCTAGGGTTGGGTTCTGATAGCCAATGGTTGAATGATAAATCACAAATCCCTTATCAAATCATTTTCTCTCCTTCCTCCGTTATTAGTAAAGAATATTACATGAAACATCCATGCTTCCCATTGTTAGCTGGCACTGACTGTTTTTTATACCGGTTAAAATGTCGGACATTGCCAGCAGCAAATCATGTCCTACAATGTACTAAGTCAGCTTGCAAAAAGGCCAAAGCAAAACTTGGATGTTTTCTGGTTAATGCACTTATGCAAACCATTTTCAAGTGTTTCATTAGCATTGGCTATTGGCTGTTTTGATTATAGTAATATTGTGGGCCCACTTAGTCACCAAAGTAACTGAGATTTCAGAATCTTGAATCTGATGGCATCAGACAGACAGGTAGTAAACAAGCAAATGAAAAGGAAAAACCTTAAGGCCCAATCAAATCTTTTTTTTCTTTTTCAGCATTTTTGAGTGCCCCCTTGCCCCTCAGAACAACTAGAAGAGCTAATGGTTGAAATCTCCCTCCACTAAACGAAAAAAACCTTCAGCACCCTCATAAGTCATCAGTAGTTGTGGATGGCATTTACGTAAACAGACAACAGTAATGGTATCATCACAATGACATTTGCCATTTATCTGATGGATAAAAAAGGATGGATACTTGCATTCCTTCCCAATCTAGGTTTCATGCTATCAATCAATCAAAAAATCATCAGTTAAAAGGAACATCTCTTCATTAGCAGGCCACAAGTTACCCATGCTTCTACCCTGTCAGTCTGCACTTCACTCAACAGATTGGCACCTTTGTAGAGAAAGAATCTTGTCAGTTTTGGTTGTCAGAGTTCACAGCCAGACTTTAATTCATTGATGATCAATTTCATATTTCTGAATTGGAACTTCTGGTGTTTGGATTAAGTAGCTTGCAAAGACAAAGATGGACAAAACTCTGTAGGCTAAACCTGTTATGTTTTAGATACAACTTTTCAATAGGCTGAGTCGCACATCTTTAGTGCAGGATGTTAGCTCTTTTTGAATTTATTCAATGTTGAAAGCAGACCTTGATTAGATTCGATAAAGGATTTGAAAGAATTTAGATTCAGTAAGCTCATTCAGTACTGGATTCAAATTCCATAAATGCCATCAAAGCCCAACCATACATAGACATATAAGCAACTCACCCATTCAATCATGGTCAAACTATTTGCCTGCATCGCTGACACCAGTAATCATCCTCCTCTAAGCCAGCTTCACTGCTGATATTCAGGGACCACATCTACACCAACACCAGGACTATGAGTCTGGTAACATTCACTGCATAAATCCACTGCAGAGTGATTCTGGCTACTGGTGAGCATTAGGCCATTAGTCTTAATGGGTACTTTCACATCTGTCTAACACTCACTTAAAAATCATGGTAAATGATTGCATGATTAGATCAAGAGCATCTGCAATTGTAATTTAAGCAGAGCAAAGGGACAGATTCGCTGAGGCAGATGGCGTTGGAACAAATAATAATTTTTAGCATAAGTGCTAAGCTTCTCTTACATGCAGAGTCAAACTTTGGAATGTATACATCTGTATATATATATATATATATATATATATTTTTTTTTTTTTTGAATATCACCCTGTAACCACCATGATCAGGATTAATTTATATACCAATATAAAAACAACAGTCAACAGCCAATATGGTTCACCCTAATTGATAAACAGAAATATTTCCTATGCATATTACATTTACCTCAGAATCAAATCAAATCAAAAACGTATTTAGAATGGTTTGTAAACCACTGACATTTACAACCAGCTATTCAACAGTGCCAAATCTGTTGAAGTGTGTCAGAGCACTCTGGTAGTTGGTGATAGGGCATCCTACTGCCAGTCCAATTGTATTCATATCATTTTATGAATAATTTAATTGACTGTTTGGTGTCCATCAACATATATCATGATCAATTGCCCAGAAGTCATGACGTTTGTGTCATTTCTTTCTGTTTTATTTTCAGATCATGATGGTGACGGCTGATCATTGGCTGTGTGGTGGAGCATTCTTGCTAATGTAAGTAAGACAGTCTCACTCAAGGTTGAATACCTGGAAAAGAGTAGAAAGTTAACAAGCTCATGATATAAAGTGTTCTTTTTCTAACTTATTTTCTGTTTTCACAATGGAAATGCCTCATAAGCTCCTTCACACCACATCTCTCAGTGACAGATGTGGTGTTGCCCCTGAAGTCATTCTTGCACCCTTCCCCCGCAAAACTATTTAGCTCCCTCAACCTGTCAAGGCTATTTTGGACATGTGCTTAACTGAAGACCTGTTGAGGGAAACATCTCTAAATGCACTTCCCAGGTTGTGCTGAACAATTGTAAAGGAATAAGCCTATACTTGTCCAGTTTCAAGAATAAGCTTCCCATTAAGGACTACTCAGAGCTGAACAAATGTCAGCAGTTGAGCCTTCAGAGGCTCACCTTCACACTAACCACACTTCCATTTCAGCTTCCTCCTCAGAGGGTGTACAGATACGAACCCCAGGAAGTGATCTCTCTGGATGCTGTAACAATGGTATTTGCTGCTGGACAGATATCCTAGAAGAGAATGGCCAACAGATGGACTCAGGATCACCCATACACATGCTCTAGCTTGGAATTTGTGGGGTAAGACCTTGTCTTGTGCTCCTCCTGAGGTACACTGCAGTCTTGTGGCCGTGTGACTGACCTAGCGGTCTCACTTGGGAGTGCCGAACCTAGTGGGCTGGGTTGATGCACAGAAAAGAGTTGGTTGATTTTCAGTTTTGCTGGTCTGATGTTGATGGTGTTTGAGCTTAAACTGGTTTTATTTTATGCATAATGGCTGAACCAGCATTTGACAAAATGAAAAGGAGCAGCATCCCCATAAAGAAAGGGGAACAAGCCTTTGACCCTGGCTTATCCCCAAAACACGTGCCTTGTGCCTCCGAGGTACCCAAGACTGGCTTTGCCAGAGTATGGCGGAGGCAGAGGCAAAGACAGAGACAGGCAACTGGACACTAGTCTGAGCAGCAGCTCCAAACTGAGACCCCATGGCTTTGGTAAACACACATTTGCTGCTGTGGCAGTTAGAAACTGCCCCTCCAGCATGTCAACAAGCAAAGCTTTCTGTTGTTTAGATTGCTTAAATCTCTCATACACATATATTTAGATTACATTCACACAGAAAATTCTGCAGGTTTGACTGCAGGACATAGCCTACAAGCATCAAATCATGGGGGGAGTGGGGGGAAGCAGCCCTTTCCATGTTGAGAGCTAACAGCATAAGAATATCCTTGTACAGCTCACATTTGTGAGCAGGCAATCAGGAATTCCACTGTGGTGATCAATCATCTCAGGGATCCTTGATTTTCAATGAGTTGAAAAGAGAGCTGGTTAGAACCCGAGCAATGTGCAGAATATTTGCATTAGGCTATCAGAGGGAATGATAAAGTCTTTAACAGTGTCTTTGAAGTTGAACTGCTCAGACTTAGCCTGCACCTTCTTTGCTTTATGGCTTCAGTGATATCTGTAGTATCTCTGGGCTTCTAATGAGGGATTTTCAATGGTGGTGGGTAACCATGACAATGGTTACATGCCTCTAAGGGTAGGGTGCGACCATGATGGGTAGAGCATTGAATGGCATTCGGTCCCCGAGGCAGTGTTTTAGCACTGAAATATTTTCTGCACAACAGACGGCTTCAATGTAGTGGCTCACATCGACTAGCAGGGTGGTCCCCGGTCCAACACAAGAACTCTAATATCATTATCTGGAGCAGTATTGTACTCTTAACACAGGGACAGATCTACTGTCCAGGCAGAACCCCCTGTATGGCAAGAAGACCTCCCATTCTCATGCTGTGGAACAAATCTGGTAAAGATATGGCAATGCAGTCTAAGGTCTTTTTGCCCTTTAGGAAAACATTGAATATTCATTGTTTTTTGTGTTTTCACTTGTAAATGTGCCTTCAAGTGTAAATGCTCTTGGCAACCTTGCAGCCAAACACGCTGCTATATGCTTTCCCTCTCAGCTTGAGTGGAGTTTGTCAATAATTTTAAAAGCCTTTTGGTGGCCAAACATTAGATAACAGAAATAATGTAGCTTCTGTCAGGTGAAACATACCAAACCTCTACACACTCACTATGATCTTCTATCCCAGGCACAAGGGAAAGTCTACCCTTAGCCTAAGCCATCTGGGCTTGGCATGTGAAAGGTGGAACCTGAATGCCCATGCCTGCCACTGCTGGTCACTGACATCACTCAGAGTGCAAGAGCCTTCTCTAATCACTCTCTCTACAGGATATTGAGGAGTGTTTTGAATATAAGCACACCATTCTGTTTGCTTCAAGAATTAGTGAAGAAAGTAAAGGCCTTTGGGTGACAATGCTCACCGCTCTCATAACGTATTTAAGCCCATAGAGGCAGGAAGGAGGAATTTTCTCTTCATTAAGACTGCCCTGCTCGTAGCTTTAACCACAGCTAAGGTTTTTCCCATCTGCCCCTCTTTCTTGCAGTTTGCACTGAGGCTGTCTGAGGCCCAGACACACCAAACCAACATTAAAGAACTAGTGGCAACAAAGGCCAACCGTCACCTCACATCTTTAATGTCTTGGCCAAAAAGTTGACCTTATTACGTATTACGATTGGTCAACTAGCATGTACATTGTTATTCAAAAAGGGGAACTGTACAATGGACAGGATATATTCTAGACACTTGTTAGCCGTTAGCACATTAACAACACAACCTGATGTTGGAGGACAAATTATATTTAATGTGCTGAATAGTCTGAAAAACAGCTGAAAAGAGCCAACTAGTGCCAACAATGTGGGGCACACTGCAAAAACTAGGGCGATAGACTCTCACTGCTGGCCCAATATTGACCGAGGGCCGACCGTCGGGCTGCTGTGTCAAGGCCCTAGGCTGGGCCTGCAGCCCAAGCCAGATTTCTTCCCTAACCTGGATTCAGCCAATACTGTAGGTGCCCCACAATGGATCTATCAGCTTTTTTTCAGAACACTGTTCTCCTGAGTGAAGGCACAAAGGTTTGACGCATTATGCCCTGTGTGGGCATTGCATGTGCATATGAGCAGGACAGCAGATTTCAGGAAAGCTGATCATCTGTTTAAGTCCTGCACCACTCCCCATACAGACAAGCCATTATTCCACCAGAGGCTGTCCTACAAGAAAAATGAGGCCACATCTCTGATGTAAAGGTCTCATCTCACCAGGACCATGCTGTTTTCCCCTGTACCCTTTTCATCAAGAGTGTGAGTACAGTAGTGATATGTGGCCAATGTTAATTTTACAGGCTACCCTGGTCAACATGCTTTGAAGCTGCTAGAGGGCTCATGCAGTAGTGGTCCATAATGAAACACCCAACTAAGTTAGAAAAAGAACTTTGGGTTGCTCAATATAATCCTTCAACATAACATTATTTCTTAGAATGCTTGAATTATTTTAGGCTTAAAATAATTATTCAGTCTTCATTTTTTGTGAAACTGTCTTACTCACACCAGAATAAATCTAAGACTAATCTAAATCTGTAGACAGGTCAAATATATCTTCTTGCAACCAGCCCAGTGGGGTTGTTTTGGTAACGTTTAAAGAGCCTAAAAAGCCTACGTTTACTGATAAAGTCTTGAAAAAGGAGAAGAGACATTCCAGCAGGAAGAGCTTTTCACATAATAGTAATGATGTAATGGCAGAATAAAGAATAAAAGGGGGTGAAACTGGTGCTAATGGGGTGTGGTAATTGTACCCTAGTGAATCAAGCAAGCATGTCAATAGCAAACATCATGTATTACATAGTGGTTAATGTAGGCTAATGTTGAAGATATCTAAAACACTCTGTATTATGTGTTGTAAAAACATGACTAATAACTTGGCACGGGCTCGGTTCGCCTTAGATTTGATTGGTTACAAATAGTGTAATGTCACCAAGTCACCTGACTTAGTAATCATTGTTATATTTTGGCTTCCAGTTTTGAAATTGAGTAATTGAATTTTCTGTTTCGTTTCTGAACTGAACCCGCCATTGACATTATAACATCAGTAATGCACTTTGACCACAATAGTGGCAACAAGGGAAAAATACAGTAAGATCATGCTAGGAGCAGAGACATGGGAATTTAGTGAATACCTTGACCAGTATTGAGTTCTTAATCAGTGAAAGTTGTAGAATTTTAAAATTATGTCTCTGGTTCTACCATGCTATGGTACAGTGACAGCAGTAATACAAGAGATCAATCAAAGGGTTAGACTTAAAGCTCCATTAAGCGATATTATTCAAAGTAAAAGACAATGTAAAAGTGTTTGCTAAAGCTCTGATCACAGAGTCCGTACTCAACTCTGTAGCTCTTTCAAATTTCTAACCATGGATCAAAAGTCCATCTGGATGAATCCCAGTGGTCTACCTTTACGTTGCCATCAGGGAGTGATTTTGGAAGGGAAACTGAAGCCCTTGTATGGCTTTCTTGGAAGCCAGTGTCCACTGAGAAAAACAGTAATTTAACATAACTGAACACAGTGATCAATTTGATAGTTTGTACTGTTGTGTGACTTAGGGTTTTCAAAGGGTTAGTCTAGATTCCCTTTAGTCTCAAAATAATACAAACTAACTGATCAAGGCAGCAGTAGACTAGCTGGTTCTATGTTAAGCAAGCTTAAATGACTGTTTTTGTCATTGGAGTCTGGTGGCTTTGAAGAACGCATAGAGCAATACAGTACATGCTGCACTGAGGAGAGGAACGGGGTCAATTGCAGCCCAGCAGCTAACTATTGTTTCAGCATATTGGTGAAGAGGACTTCTTTAGGATGTTCAAGTTTAAGCCAACAAATCAGCTATAGACTTGTTAGTAATATACTGGAGTATACAAGACTATTTACTATGACTTACTACTGCCCAGTGGAAATCGCTTAATGCTGCTTTAACTTCAGAGTCAACAAATTCAAGCAACTGCAATCATCACTGAAAACATTCTGCAGAGGAAGGTTAACTTTCATAGCCGACTGACAGAGACAGCAACATAGAGACAGAGAAGAGAGAGAGAGGGCAGGGCAGACAGAACCATACAGCCATCTGTAGTGTGCTGAAAAGACACAAAAGTGAGAAACAACAAACTCAGTGACAAGCACGCAGCTCAACAAACACACACACACACTCACGCACACACGATTATTGTTTACATTAAGGTATAAAATGAAGTGTTGTGCAGTCTGACGGTAACAGGAAAGTAAATGTAACTCATATATATATATATATATATATATATATATATATATATATATATATATATATATACACACACATATATGTGTGTGTGTGTGTGTGTGTGTGTGTGTGTGTATATATAAAATGCTATTATTCTTCAGCTATGGTTATGAAATACTTCTGATAAACACATGTAAAAGAGGTAGGATATTTCAACAATTTAACAGTTTCACAATAAACTTTAATGTCAAAAATGATATCAGTGCAGGAAAATACACTTAATTTGTAATTTGATTAATTCTAAATTACTCTAAGTATGTTTTTCTGCATGATGTTCTGTTAAAAATAAACGTTTAATAATTTGCATATCATATAACATACAGGCTGATACTGATATATCTGTGATGGGCCAATATTGGCTAATACAATCGACTGACTGATATATCCGTCCGGCTCTAATAATAATCAATGACATATATGTTCTTACAGAAATAATCAATAGCGGAAGAAAATTTTGTTTTCATGGGGGCCTATCAATAAAAGAACATGTGGAAAACGCTAAATTGTATCTACTATCACAGAACCCAGTGGCTATTGGTGTCAAGGGCCAGTATGTTGGGCTAATCTGGTGTAGCCAGTGGATATCCAAGCCAAGACTTTGTCCTGTATTCCAAAGAATTTTAAATAATCCCATCTTGTTTACTGCTACCAAACCACTTGAATCTGTGGGTTTCAAATTGGAATAAAACAGATATTCTGGGGGATTTGGATAAATGACCAAAGTCTCACCTGTTTATAAAATGTACCTATAACATGAAATTAAAACATGTCCAGTCGTTCTTTCGAAAGGAGACATGGCACATTTGTCATGGAAAACCAATGAAGACACATACATAGACAAACACACACATACACACAAGCTCACACACACACAAAAAAGTTAGTCATTAACTCAAAGAGAACAACAGGCCCTTGATTCAGGTCTTAAAGAGCCATCTCATCATATTTGCTAAAAAGCCTGCAGCCAAATATTCTCCTCTTGAAAATATATGAAATCAATTTGAATGGAAATGGATAAAGCAACAGATCACTGAAAATACTTCACATTGATTATGATATCCCATTTTGACAAATAGAGACTACATAAAACTAAGTTTGCATTCAACATATTGAATATTGAATTTCTGTGATGAAGTATTTCTTTAAGACCTGAAATCTCAAACTTAAACAACCCTCCCCCAGTTGTCACGGCAACCACCACTAGCCGTTGGTCAGAGGTGGTAACCATGGTAATGATACAAACCACTGAGATGATGTCATCAGGGTAGGTGGATTATTATAACAACGAGTAAGCCGCCATGTCCCATTCATCACACTCGCATACTGCAACGCCCAATTGGCACAAAGGCTTGGGACCAGACTACAACGTTCCCCACGGTGGTTTATTTTCCTGAGCAGGGCTGCACATGAACACAGCTACAGCTCACACACTGGCTAAAAACCACCTGACTACTATAGCAGGTGGTCAGCGAGTGTATTCTGATCATTGCTGTTAAGGCTTCAGAGCACCGAGTGAGGGAGACTCTGAATCCTAACTCTAAGTAGCTATTAAAAATGTCTTAGCTGTGTATGGGGAGAGGGACAGTTACTAGGCAGCAGGTTAGTAGTGTGAATGGTACATGGCAGTGCAGGTTGGCTAGCATTGTTATACTGATCCACCCACCTTAATGGGGATCCTTTGGGCGTGGCGATGCCATAGCCTTTGGAGTCCAGGTTTCCTCCCACTTTCATCGTGTCGCAGGGTTTCCTCTGCTCAATGTACTCGTTCATGGTGGACTCCAGCAGGTAGGCGTACTTCCCTTTGGACTTCCGGACACGCAAGACACCCTCTGATGTTTTCTTGACGAAGACGGAAGGCTCTGCCGATTTCATGTACTGCCACATCTTGTCAAACAAGGCGATTTTAGAGCGCTAAAAAAGAGAGTTGAGATAAACGTTTTAGTTTGTATACCTTTGGACCTAATTACACTGTAACACCATCGAATACAGGGTACTCTAACACTTTCCCAGCCATTGATGAGATTTTCTGTCATTTACAGCATTGGCTCATTGACGAGATATTCCGTCAATCTGTGTTTTCGCTGTTGTACTGTAGGGGGCACTGTTACAGATGTTGTGCAATAGAGCAACATTTCCGTGTCAAAAAACAAACGAATAAGACGATCCCAGGGTAAATGGAAGAGAGGACTACTAACTTACAGACTTTATCACTATTTAGCAGCTTTTCAGACCCTCGAAGTGACTTTATTTTTAAAAAGCAACAAGAAACACATTTAGCAACTTATTCAGAGCATCAGGGAGCACAGTAGTACCCTGGTTATGCTGAAAGAATAAGTTGATATCAATTTGATTCCTGCCAACTCCCAACAAGTAGAACAATATGTAAATATGTACAGTTTGCAACAAAGCCGTTGTTTAGGGACTTTTCTAAATCATGTGGCTCTTCCTGACATTTTGGGAGATGTTCCACTCTACAGTTCCACCATACCTCCAACAGAATATTATTTATACTTTTTTTAGTTTCTTTTTTGGTAAAATTCAAGTTGAAATGAGAAAATAAGAGGAAAAAACAACTAAACTAAATAAGACTAACTAAATATGAACTCGATTTTGCTTTTAAAAATGGTTTTGACTTACTGTCCAAAATCCAGGTGTTGCTAAAAAAAGAATGGAAGAAGCTAGGAAAAATGTGTGTGAGTGTGTGTGTGTGTGTGTGTGTGTGTGTGTGTGTGTGTGTGTGAAAAAAGAAAATCTGTTCTTTATTTTGATGTATTCATTGTTTATATAGTCAAAACACAAAATATTCTGGGGATCTTGAAAGATTAGTTAATATAACCAAAAATGCTGGCGCTGGCCAGTAACTTAATATAATACTCTGGCAGGTGTTAAGGTGTACTGAGGAGTTTTCTTGTAAAAACTAGAATGACCATCTTGCGGTTGTACGTCTCCACAAACCAGTCAAGTTGCAGCTACAGTTTACATTCATGTCTGCCCAGACTCATATGTAGCCATGACAGTTGACAATGCTTCAGGTATGGATTTGCTGTAAAGAAGCTACATATTGTAAATGTGAATGCTTTACACACATGGTCAACCTGGCAGCACAGAAGATCTATACAAGCAGCACAATTTTAAGGTGGATACCCAAGATTAGTGTCACCAATTCAGTATCTGACTAAATTTCTTTCCCTTCTGTTCCCTTTCTGTTTAAAGTTACGGCGCTGAGCAAAGATAAGTGAAGTTTTTTTGCTGAATGTTTTGATGTTAAAGTGAAAATGAACTTTGACCTTTTGAATAAACAATTTCATCACTCCATCATTTTAATCCATTGGACATTTGTGAGAAATTTTGCTATAATTAGCATATTAATTCTTGAGTTATGGCCAAAAACATGTTTTTGAGGTCACACTGACCTTGACCATGACCACCAAATTCTAATTGTTTCATTCTTGAGTCTAAGTGGACCTTTATGCCCAGTTTGAGAAAATTCCCTCATACTCTAATTAAGCTATCGTGTTCATGAGAATAAGATGCATTCCAGGTCAGAATGAAGATGGGCAAGTTAACAGTTATCATGACTACTAAAATGTAATCAGTTAATCGATGAGTCCAACCAAATGTTTGCGCCATTGACGAAAATCTCTCGAGGCATTCTTGAGATATCACATTCACGAGAACGGGGCGGATAGACAGACATATGGATGGACCGGCACAAAAACATAATGCCTCTGGCCACGGCTCCTGTCAGCGTGGAGGCATTAAAACTGGTTACCACTGAAGCATAATAAATGCAGTGACTGCACCCCCTTATAAAACATTTACAAAGACAACTTTTAGAGTATTTTAAAACTTGCTTAAATCAGTGTTTCTGTCGGTCCTTTCTTTCTGCCATAGCGTGTTAACGTCACCAACTGCTGATCAGTGGTGTACAGTGTCAGCAGGAATGCCAATCACAACCCCTCTTGTACTCTTTTCCGTAACCATTGTGTTATTTTCTGTTGCACTGTGAAGTAAGACATTATATGACCCTGGAGACATCCTTACCCTGAAGAACTCCTTGGTGGATCCAGAGTCCAGGGTTCCATACGCAATCTCTGTCTGTTTAGCCAGGTCTTCAGCGCTCTCGATGGGAGAAACCATCCTCTCCACTGTCAGGAAGGCAGCCAGGTTGGCAGTGTACGATGAGATTATGATCAGCGTGAAAAACCACCACACACCTCCAACAATACGACCTGACAGAGACCTGCACACAAAAACACATGAACAGACCATGGTATAACTGTTATTATAGTCTCACAGTCTTGGAACCAATTGGCTATTGGTCTTATGAAGATAACCTTCTGGGGGAAAAGGCAAATGTTTCAGGCTGATCTAGTGTGACCAGTGGATATCCAAGCCAAGACGTCTGTTTGTAGCAAATACAACAACCAGTCCAAGACATACCCACTAATGCAAAGGTTATTTGCTGTTTCGCAAAGTTGTAGTGAATAACAACAAACAGCAATAACTGACATTATTATTTTACTTTATCACAAGTCCATACCTGGGGATATGTGCACCATAACTACATGCAGACTTCAGGTAATGTGCGCCCCACAACCTTGTGCAGACCACAGACCTATATGTTGGTGCAGACTTTGCCAAAAAAGCAAATAAACAGGCTAAAAAAATCTGCTTTGTAATAGCATAGGCTGTGAAAGAATGAAAAAATAGCACTACATTTCAGTCATTCAAGCTGCAATTCTACCTCTGACCACAATGTGGGTTACAAATGACTACCTGCCTGACTTTGTGTTGCATGGCCTGCCAGTGTTTTAGTGTATACAGACATATTGTTAGCCCATAACTGCATCTTTTAACAGTTCATTTAGGGTCTACCTTATGACTCTTGTATTTTATCTCTACTTCTGTCGGTTACTGTTTCTTGTCACTGCTGTTCTGCAAGTCTAGATGTTAAGCTTAGAGTACGTCGTTTCATGCTGCGTGCATGACTATTGTGCTTAAATGCTATGTTAATGCTGTGCTATTGTTTTGTACTATTGTACTGTAAGTAACAAGATGTCACCCTGGCCCTTCCTATTAAGCACTTCTTATATCAACTTGGATGTATTTTTACATACAGCTATTGTGAAACAAAATTATCATTTAACATATCGGAAATTGATTTATGCATACTAAAGATGCCTGAAAAGTTATGATTTAATGCCATACACACCTTGGTGAGATGTCACAACCCTGCCGCATGAAAGCGCCCAAAGAGAACCACAGGGAGTTAAAGATCCCAAACTCATTGGTGGATTCAGTTGTCAGTGGCAACGCGCCGTCCTCTGGCTCCTCTAGCGTCCACTCATAGGGGCTGAATCTGGACACCTACAAGATAATGTTATCATTAGTGCTTTGATTTGATACCTTACTTTGGCAGAAATGCTGTTCAAAGAACCTGGGTTTCTCTGATATGGTGGACAACACATTGTCCAACCTTATTTTTGAAGGTGGTATTTTAATTTTAAAACCTTCTAGTACAACTTTTTGGCACATGACTGAAAACTGCAGCTATAAATCCTATATAGTGTATTGTATTACAACACTGTCATAACAATAGGCATATTTACATGGAGCCTACTAATCCCATTAGAATCGGCTTGAAATCCCAAACAGATTAAACATGATCCATAAAAAAATAGTAATCAGCTTAAACAGGCCCAAACCGATTCAAATTTCAGTTGGTTGCAGAGGGGTAGTTTAAACCTTTTCATAAACGGATCAAAAGAAAATTTGTAAAGATGAAGCTAATTCATCTCTGACTGTGTTCTTTCTGAGCATGCCCCGTGTGCTCGCCTTCTTCTCCTTTTCATTGCCTCCAGTAGAAGTACGTTAGTATCACGTTGTTGCTTGATTACAACAGCAAATACTGCCCTGAACATATAATAAATATCCATTTTAGCCATTAGTTTGACTTCGGCTTCCAGTGGGGGGGGCAGACAAGTGGCCCCATATCCATAATAACTTGTGCCCAGGTGAGTGAGAGGAGAGGGAGAGAGCGCAGCACTGCTGTCAGAAGTTATACATTATTCATTTTTCACTGCGAGAAAATGCATTTGTGGCATGAGAGCATGTGCAAAGTGTTAACTGCGTGTCTCATGATCAGTGCAAGAGTTGGCAGCCCCGTCAAGTTATTATATTTATAATTTTTGTGCACGCCACACAGCTGCTCAGTTTACATGCATCAGCGGACGTAAACACCAGATCATATTAGAGGACATCCCATGTAAACAGTTGACCCGAAATCTTCAAATAGGTTGATTTCAACTAACCACATGACATCTGTCATGAATATGAAGGAGTCTTTATGAATGATGTCTGGCATCCATAGCACAGCTGTATAATGATGAAAAATTCAACTGTTCAAAGATACCATGGATTTAAGCAGTGAGGAGACACTGTGCCTTGAAATACATTATATGCATAGAGCCTTAATTTGATCAAGGTTAGGTTTTGGAAGTCTAATGAATGGATCTGTGCAAAATCTGCACTTGTAGTCTTTGATATAATGTGGGCTCAGACTCTTGCAGATTGTCAAATCAGCGACATTTTTACGTGATTTTGTCAATTTTCCATTCATATGATGAAACACACTTCACTTGTATACAATACAGCTGTCTTCACACACATCATGTGGATTTCTGGGATCTAAACCTTATTTTTAAGCTTCAACTCTTCTCAGTTTGCACATTTTAGGCAGAATACTCATGCATGCAGATGACACAAAACCATGTGAGGGAACTCTGACAGCCATGGTGACAGTAGAGTACCTGAGAGTTCTGGCGGTAACAAAACACATGTATACACATGAACAGAGTGACTTACCAGAAAGAGTACAACACTAACTCCTATATAGGCAAAGACAATGCACATCCAGATTTCATAGGCCAATGGGTCCAGGAAGGAGAAGACTCCTGGTTTGGATTTTTGCGGCTTCTTGATCATGATGGAGATTCCCAAAGACATGAAGGGTTTGGAGAAATCGATCACCTCTTCACGAACAAGAGTGATGGTCAGAGGAGCGACTGCTATGTCTGCTTTCTGTTGGGGACACAAAGACAAAGTGAGAGTGTTTGACAGTGGACTGTTCATGGACTTCATGGAGTCAGCTAAATGCAATTTCTGAAGAAATTGTGGGTGTGAATGCTCAGTGTTGAATAGCCGATGCTTCACTGCAATGCTCAACATTGAAACATTGACTGCAAAGTTTGCTTTAAATGTTGACTGAAAACAAGAATGTATAAATAATGCAAAATATTTTAAAGCTTGTCAAAAAGCTGACGCTACACTGCAATGCTGGCCGAAATGAGTAAGAAGAAGGTGAAGTGGGAGGAATGACTACAAAAGTGGGAATAGGTTTAATTAGTATGAATATCAATGAAATGTTGAATAGAACAAATGATATAAAAATAAGATATGAGATATGTGAATGCTTGTTGCAAAGCTGACTCTACACTGCAATACTAGCTTAACTTTATTAGGAGACGGTGACTTTATGAGAAAAAAGTTGCTATTACCTGATGAAACTCAAAACATTCTCAAAAACAGATAAAGACTGGAAAGTCAGGAAACATGACATTAAAAACCTTTGAAGAAAAATTTTCAGATAAGATGGATGAGTTGTTAGTGTTAAACATTTTCATGCTGGAGTTTGAGTTCAGCCAATTTATATACTTTTCATATATTTTTCAATTTTGTTAAATTAGGATTTTACTTAGTCAGGATGTATACAATTTGTGAATGGACACTGTACATAAAGTGTTGCAGAATATCCATACAGGCTCATTTGTAATATTAGAAAAAAGTTGTAATATTTCACAATTTAAGTCATACATTTACAAGAGGAAGTTTTAATATACTTATTATACTCATTACTTAATTTAAGTCATACATTTATGAGGAAAAGTTGTAATATTATGTGATTTACAAGAATGGACACTGTTTACATAGACCTTCAATTAATACTTATCTACTTCAATAACATATTTCATATTATTATTTTTCAAGGATACTTTAAATACATTTTGATGCTGCTTTTACTTTTAACAGTATTTCTACAGTGTCATATTTGCACTTTTGAATACCACTATAATTAAACAAGTCATATATTCAATAATAATACTAAGAACCAGTGTGCGTGTGACTCAGCGATGTAAGCTGCACAGACACCCAAAGACACCTGAGACAACTCTGTCGTCCTCACACCTGTACTGAACTGTAGCTGCCTCACAGACGGTTGATGAAGAGGGAAGATGCTCTATTTCTATTTCTGCTACTCCATTTTCTCTCATTTTTTTCCCTCCCTTTCAAGCGTTGACGTCTGTTATGACCACAGTATGCCAGGTATGTTTTGTGAGCTTTACAGAAAGGAAATAAAATGAATCCTTTTTGTATGATCTGTTGTTACCTGACCATCAGCTGGCTGTCCTGGGAGCGTCGAAATGTTAAGAACAGGTCTTGTTGTAAAGTTTTATATACACATAGAATACTACCAACTTAAAAAATCACCAGTCAACTAAGTCTAAAAATCTCTTATAGCACAACCTTATATGGGATTTGAACCTCCAACTTCCAGTTAAAGATCCTGTCACTAAACCCTTCACCTACCAGACACTTCACCTGCAGAGGAGGAAAATCAGTATGACTGTGCATAACTGTTTGGCTTTCATCTGTGACTTTTTTTGCTCAAACATTAGTTTAACCTCAAAATATTATTACAAGTCGATTTCAACTTGCGAATTTCCCAACGAGGAAGGAGTAGAGGCTATGTAAGTACCTGAGAGCTGGGGTACTGGGGGGTCGAGCTAGCTTGATGGGTGAGTGTTTTTAATTTAAAAAAAAAACTACTTTAAACAAATGTACAAAGTAATATCATAAGTAACTGCACTTTAATCTGTCTCTTAAAAGACCTGAGGTTTTAAATAAAGATGCAGATTTGAGGTTCATTAATGGATGAGGTACATCACATAGGAGTGTATGTGATATCAAATAAAAATGTCAAACTTTGCATTTACAAATGTAGTTTGTTGCCATTTTACATCTATTTCAACTTGCAAATTTCCACCAGTGAACAACCAGGTCAATTCACGAAATGTTTACATCCTGCCTACTCAAAATAATACTTCAAGAAAATCTAAAAATGTTTGAAAATGCTCAGACCAAACTCAAGCATGAATGTCTGATACACTAAACGTTCCTCCACCTTATCTGACAGAACACAAAATTTCTTTCTTGCTTTTTATAGCGTTACCCAACATTCCAGTTTTGACTTTTTTTCATAATGTCATGAGTCTGATGAGGTAAAAATAACAACTTTTTTCTCATACATTTAAAGGCATCTCATTAGTATGATTATCAGTGAAATGTTGAATAATAACCATGAAATATAGATCGTTAACTTTGTAGATGTTGAGCTGAGGCACGCCTCCAAAGCTTAAGCTATCCATGTAAAAACATAACACATTTTGCTTTTACTTAATACAGTGAGAGAGAGGACACCTGATGAACACAAAATGTGTTGGTGTAGTTTAAAAAATACTAGCACAGCAGCAGGTTGTCTGATTCTGTGTCTTTTTCTGTGTGTGCGCGCCCCTGTGTATGTTTGTGTGTGCGTTTTTCAAATCTTACCCCATACACCAGCTCTCCAACCATGCCATTCCAGATCTTGGTTTCGGCATCTCTGGCTCCATATTTGCCATCTCCCACAATCCTTAGCTGGTAGCGTATCCCACAGTGCTTTGCAATCTCTGCTGCCAGGTCAACGCAGTAGCCTAAGATCAGTCAAAAAACAAACAAACAAAAACATACACGCACAAGCACAAAGACACACATCAATAGTGTTAGAAAAGTGCCCTGAAATACTTTAACAATAATAAAGTAAGTTTTAAAGTAAAATTAACATACATACATTTTACAGTGTATGAACATACCTTCGTAACGGTCGTTGTCTTGAAACAGCTCTGCATTCTTCTTCAGCATCACGTATGGAGCTTCCTAGAGACACAGAGTGGTTCATCCATATGTTTTATTACAGTCATTACAACTCTATTTAATGTAAATTATGATGTGTTTTCAGTGGTGCCACAATGACTACAAAGTTACAACACAGTCTTTCCATTCCTTAATGTCATTATTCAAATGTTTGTTACCAGAATAGTTGTGACGATGACAGTTTTATTTTCCATTCCCATGGTGTCGTTGGGGTAAAGGTCGGACTTTGTCACCACCATTTTATCCACCTCATTCCAATAGCCAATCTAAGAACACACACATATACACACACACAGATAGGTTACACATCACATAACTACATGCAATTACAGTATCCACGTTGGTAAATTAACTGGTCAGTTACCTTAACAGGTCCATTGTTCTTCAGCTCCATAACCGTCACTGAGTAGTTGATTCTCTTCCCGTACTGGTCAAACTGAATGTTCCCTGTTAAGCCATCTACACGCACCTGCACACATACACACACACACAAAACACACAATTTGTTTGTTTGCTTGTGTCCGCTGTATTGGCAGCCCTACTGAGTCAACGCAGCAGTCACATTCAAATGAATGAGGAGGCTGCGTTCACACGGTCTGAACACGGCCTTACATTCTGGACATTTGTGGCTGACATCACAAAACACTTAAAGTTAGTATAGGTGGGTTTCCTTTACAGATGTGCGAAAAACTTGAGTGATATTTTCGAAATGTCGATAAAACACAATTGCAAGATGACTGTGTGTCCACTAAGTGATGTTATGCGACTTCTGCTCTGGCGATAACATTCCAAGAAGCATGGTGATGGATGATCAAAACATTAGCAGCTTTATTTCTATTGCAGCCACCTCACTAGCCCTCATTATTTCCAATCCAAGGTGACGTAGGTGTATTACGCGAGCAATAATGGAAAGGCAAGCCCCTTATTAGAAAGCAGCAACGTATGAGGGATTTCTGGGAGCTGATAGTCCACGGTTTCACAGAGGAATTATGGATTCATAAACTTCCAGATGATCCGCTCAACTTTTGAAGCGTTCTGTGATGCAATAACAGCTCTTGTAGCTCCTGCTGCATCATGAGGGAGCCAGTTCCTACTGACAAGCACAAAGCCATAGCATCATGTGACCAGAAAAGCCAAAAAAAGGATTTCCTTTGCGGTTCTGCAAAATATGGCTTTTTCGAATCGCCTGAAATATCACCTCATTAAAGTGTAAAAACTTTTCTGCAATAAACTGGAGATTTTTCAAAATGGAAGTGTTTCCATTATAAGTATTTTATATTTGCAATTAAAATTTGTGCAGTTTGATGGTTAATGGAAACTCGAAGGACTCACTTAACGATGTTGCAAAAAATTCCTTTTCTAAAGAAAACATGTCAGTTTTAAAATTTCAGTTACCATGAAGACTGTTTTTTTGCTAACACTGATGCTTATGATGCCTGCTATCATCTCACAAAGTTTGCCTACAGACAGTAAAAAAAATGGCAGAAGAAAAGAAGACAAGGAAACTGAACTGATCAGAGGAGAAGGCACAGGAGCAGATCAATTGCATACAGTGCCAGAGGGTCCATATAGACAACATATCCGTACTGCAGCAGGCTGCCTCAGTCACCAGCAAACACGGCCTGACAGCCAGATGCTTTCTGACAGGGACAGCCTGCCTACATGCCGTGACAGTGTTGTCGTAAGGTGCCCACAGAAATATTGGAATGCAGCCCTGAAAGGTTTGGAAGAACTGTTCCTCTGTGAAACCCAATATCACACCCCCACCACCCCTGAATCTCACGGCTGCTCCCACATCTCGCTCTCTACAGAGCTAACAGCAATAATTGCTAATAGAGATAGTGGGCTGAAAGCCTATTTGAACAACAGCCTGTTATCCCAAAAACAAACTCCCACTGCTCCAAAAGGCCATTTCTCTGAAAATTCGCTAAACACAATTCCAAACAGAAGCACATGCCTGGTTATGCAGAATGACGCCATCACACCATCCGATTATAATAATCACTTCATGTCACCATTCCACCATGTCATTTTTTTCCTCCCAAATGCCCATTTCGCAAAAATCATTTTAACGTGCATGTGTGTGATGTTATTGGTTGCATGTGAGGCATTTTAAGAAATCCATTCACACTGATGTCAGATATGTGTCATTTCAAAGATAAATGTGAACAGTCAAAAGAGTTAGAAAGATCAGATCACCACCTTGTTGGAAAGATGACTTATAATTTAAATGGAAGCATGGTCAACCTCCTGCTCACAGAAGGTGGTTGAAAGATATTTTGCTGTCCATTAGACTGGAAAAACATAGATTAGGTTCCCTACATTATTTTGAAAAAATGTGTAGACCTCTCCTAAATTATGTTGATTGAACTCAGCCTCCTTGTTTGTTTGTTTGTTTTCATTTTGTTTTATTGTTTTTCCATTTTTCCCATTTATTGCCTTTTTTACACTTTCATCTGAACATTTATTTATTTTCTTATCTTGTGTGTGTAAGGTATTGGTAAAATTCATTGGGTTCTGCTGCTAGGGGAAAAATCTCTTTTGGGGATGACTTCATTTTCTTTATTTAACGTCAAAATCTTGGCCATGTTGCAGTAAAATAGCTAGTCAGGAATATTTTTTTTCTATTTTAGTCGTTAAGGTTCTTTGTGGAATAGTTACACTAACTTTAAGCCATTCCTTAAGTAGACCAAGAAATTCTTACATTAAGGAAACATTTAAACGAAACCTCATGGAGAAGACTTGTTGCATGTTTTATGCAACCAATTTTATATCGACCCTTTGAAACCTGGGTCAACATGAGTTTCCCTATGATGCATTCAGAAGCCTTTCACAGGATATTTGACCCTTTGAAACCTGAGTACATTGCTTTGATTTCTTTTGAAAGCATGGGGAAAAAACTGAATGACCAAAATAGCAGGAAATGTCCAAAAATTGCATTAAATCAATGAAGATGATGAGAAAATCACTTAAAAATTAGTTTTTAAAAAGAGGGGAGGTTTATTACATTACATTGGGGAGAATTTCCAGAAGTTTTATTTTTAATTATAATAATTTATATTTAAAATTATGTAACAGAAAAAATATGAATGTATACATTTTTTTGTTAGTTTTTGTTTCTTACTTTTTGCTTATTTTTTAACTATTTTACTACGTTTTTGCTGTTTTTTGGAACATTCCATGTCAAGTTGCTCATTGTCTTCTTATATCGATTTTGAAAGAAATCAAACCAATTTGCTCAGGTTTTAAGGACACCTCAACACTCACTCAACTTCAGGTGTTTTGTGTGACTGGCCACTGAGCTTTCCACCACAATTCAGACACAGGTGAATTTTGGGCCTCATCACCCAGCCTCCATCACAACATCTAACCCCTAACTCTGACCAGCTTTTATAGAAATGGGTCAGTGTATCTCTCTTCTGAGTGAGGAGGCTCTTAAACATGGTTACCTGTTTGAGGGCACGTTCAATCTCCACCCCCTGTGCCCAGGGAACTGCTGGATTGGCCAGACAGTCTCCACTGTTGCCACGACGACTCATGTCTATTCTCTGCTTGTGAAGGAAGCGGAACGCCTCAGTCATGACGTGGACAGCATCATATGTGAGAGCGGAGGTGTACTGAAAGACACAGACACATTGGCAGAAATGATTAATTCTTATTATTTCTTATATGCTACTACTACTACTAATAATAATAATAATAACAATAACAATAATTTAACAGTCACGTATAAGAGACAAAATAAACACATTAAAGAAAAAACATATATAATGAAAAGGACGGAAATAACAGTTCTCAAAGATTTGCATGATTTGATTGACATTTTGATCATCAGGAAGTATGCCATATTACATTACATAAGTCACAATCTTGAGGAAAAAAATTTAATAATTGAAGAAAAAAAAGTGTTAATTTCCAAGAAAAAAGTTGTAATATTACAAGATCAAAGTTGGAAATTTATGAGAAAAAACAATATTACAATATTAATCTAATAAATTTATTGATTTATATATTTTTTCTCTTATTATTATGACTTTTTTCTTGAAAAACAACTTTATTCTTGTAATGTATATTTTGCTTTCAAAATCTAATATTTGTTTTTCCAGTAAAGATTATAAATGTTTTAAACAAAAGAGGCAATACTTTAATAATGTGATTTCAATAACGAGTGCAAAGTCTCAAAGCATATCTGCTATTTCTGTTCATGTGTGTGCAGCAGCGGTATGTGCAAAAACGCTGTGTGAAGAACTCTGAGTGTGGTGATTAATAAATATGTGCTCAGCCAGTCATCACTGGTCTTATCACTCTGAAACAGCTGAGCCAACCACAGTTACGCACAATGACAACAGCTCGACAAATTAATACTCTCCAGGAAATCATATTTTTGCCTGGATGGTGCAGAGTGGATCAACAAGAACATGCAGCACCACAAATCTGAAGCCTGAGGATGACACAAGCATGTGGGTTTTTAGCATTTAATAAGTGAAATCATGACCAAAAAAACCCAAACTGTTTAAAACATTTCTTTAGTGCAGATTTTTATACAATCAAATCAATCTGAAACTAAACCTGTCATAATTCGAGGGTACTTCACGCTGTGAACGGTTACATAATATCTTAAAATGTGTCACAGCACAGTTTGTTTCACAATTCATTCCAAGAATAAAACATGATTTATTTCTGGCACACACAGGATTAATGAGCCACAGTAATCGTTGTCTCCTACAGGCAGAATGCCGAGGTATAAACGGACCCGTCTGATGTGTGTGGAGGTGTGTGTGGTTATTCTGTAGCAGCCTGGTGTCCTGTGCACAATGGTAAATCGAAGTGAGAATGGTGTTGTGTAACAATGCACCTGTGCTCTGGTGTGGCACTTCTAAAATCAGATGGAGCGGATATAGCAACATATGTGTCCTGTTGCCCTCACATGGCTGCAGGGATTTAAAGGGATGGGATGGATCTCTTAAAGAATGGTTTTATGAAGTATGTATCCATAGTCAGTCCAATAAATACAGTAGATCTCAGCACACACCCAGTTTGGAGAAACGGCAGGAGTGCCGACACGGAAGTGGAGCGGAGCACCAGTCAAGTTGTACTGACAGTTAACATCCATGTCTGTGAAAACACTGACACTTCACACATGGAAGCATTTGTTGATCCAAACTAATCCCTCTATACACCAGTCACACAATAACACAAGCAAACTAACTGATTGAGGCAACAGCTCCTGTGCTCAGTGATGTTAAATCGCTGTTTTTTTCTCAGTGGAGTGGCTTTGAAGAGAGCGATATAACGGCTTCAGTTCCGTCAGAAAATTGTTGTCTGCTGGTAAGGCCAAGCAGTGAAAATACTCGAAATATAGTGTACACTTAAAGTGATGTTGTTTTTTTTTAGGTGGCTGTATACTGATCGGCCAAAACATTAAACCCACTGACAGATGAAGTGAATAACATTGATCGTCTTGTTACGATGCAGTGTTCTGCTGGGAAACCTCGGATCCTGGTGTTCACTTGGATGCCACCTGACACACTCTACCCACCCAGACATGGTGCAGACGGAGTACCCCCCTCATAGCAATGGCTCATCCCAATGCCGGAGGCCCCCCAGCAAACCCATGCACCATGCCATACCCCTGAGACTGCTCATGAATGGCCTGAGGAATGTGACAAAGAGCTTTAAGCATCAACCTGGCCTCTAAATTACCCAGATTCCAGTCTGACTGACAATTCAACCTTGCAATCCACAGGACATAAAGGATTCACAGCCAATGCCCCAAGACACCACAAGAAACCTCCAGAGGACTTGCATCCATGCCTCGACAGGTCAGAGGTCAGTCTGATCCAAGGAGGCCCCACTGCAGATCAGGGGTACTTCTGGGGTATCAGGACATCTCACAGATACTCCAACAAACTGGGATCTGTTAAATTTAGAGGCCAGGTCAATGCCTTGAGCTCTTTGTCACATTCCTCAGTTTGCTGTGTGGCATCTACATGAATGCCAGGACCCAAGGTTCCCCAGTAAAACATTGCTTTGTAGCAAGATGATCAATGTAACTCACTTCATCTGCCGGTGGTCTGATCGGCATACAGATTTTGTTGTTTTGTTGCCACAGCAGTACATTGCTGAGCTTCTGTGCCGGACTGCTATCTGCTTCTCTGAACTGAGGTTGTGCTGCTTGGCATCTACTATATGTAATACATTGACTATAGATAAGTACCTCATACAATCCCACTTCAAAATATCCAAACAATCTTTCTAATAAAATTAAGCTTTTCATACAACATGACTTAGATACAGCAAGAACCACTCACATTAATTTATGGATATAAATGCTTTATGCACAGTAAAGCTTCATTTTTGTTGCCAGTATAGATGCATCTACTGCTCTGAGAGTGTTTTCGTTTTTTCTTTGGCATTTTGTGCAGCACTCCATTATTTCGGCGATTTGCTCCGAGTGTTTAGTTTGCTTTTGTTGATAAAGCCATGAAAGTTGCAACAGAGTTTATTGGACCAGAAATAGGCATGCTTCTGAGACATCAATTCCCAGCAGTCTCGACCCACTTTGCAACAAAATACTTCTGCTAAATAAAAACTAGCTTTGCGCTGCTTAATTTGGATGAACCTTCCACCTCTCCTCCCGCCGGTGCATTGTGTGCTCTGCACCGGTCACCAAAATACACACAAGCAAAGTGAATTTCAAGGTCAAGAATACACCCAACCTTTGGAGCGCTGCTTGTTTTATGATTATGTTATGTGATCTTTGGACTAGCTCCAGGTAATCTGAATCTTCCTCACACAGCTGCTGTCAGTCCTGAAACAATTTAAATCATTTAAAACAGCACATGAACTAATGTTAAATGTTCATATCTTACTCTGATGCGTGTGTCAGCTCCAGGATACTCCTTCTCCTCCAGTGCCTCCCATCGCTGATCGAACTTTGCCACCCCAGGATCGTCAAAGTCCACTATCTGAAAGCCCGACACGTTGGCACCTCCGTACTGGATTTTGGAGAGGTCACCATCTACGAAACCCTGGAACAAGATTAAGGACAAGAACAACAAGCGTTTATTTCAATTCATGACTTTTTATTTACGTTTACATACTGATATCTGAGGGACCTTAATAATCATAAAAATTGGGATTATCATTTTGACCATAATCCCTTGGCCATACAGCCCTACTTCACAGCCCATCACATAATGCCATTGAGCCCAAAAAGACTTTTTCCTATAGAAATTTGTTATGAAAAGATGAGCGCAATTTGGGTTTAATTGAGTAAGCAGATCTTTTCCCAGAGTTTCAGGCTTTTCTCCATATTTCAGAACACAGATTGGTTCATAATGAAAACAGAAGAGAGCACAGCATTTTGCATTAAGTGTCAGTTTTGCTTGTTGCTCACAGTATAGCTGTTCGTTGCTCCAAAATTAGACATACAGTAGGTCGTGCGCTTTTACGCACACGCTGCACAAATTGATTGTAATAAGGCAGCCCTTATTGATGAATCCTGAGCTACATCACAACTGTTTTATTTCAAAATAATTGCAGTTACAGCTAACATGTGCAACACTTTGCTGCCATAACTAGATGTCAGTTGATTTCATGTTACATTTACCTTAGAATAATTGCCGTTATTGGTGTTGATTGGTAGAGAAAGTTTATCCTCTGTTATAATATTTATTGTTATCAACCATATTAGAAGCTGGAAACCATTCAAAACTCTATCAATAGTGATGAAATTACCCACATGCTCATAATCCTCTAAGAATGGAATTTTGGATGGAGACTGACTAAGGACCAATGCTCTGCTGTATATACACCAGTCAGCCACCAATCACTGGTTGCTGGATCAGCCGTGCTGCTTTGAGCGTTGTTGCTGCATGTGTGTCTGCCAGCCGGTTCTCAGTCTATAAATCTGTTTCCCTCTGAAGCTGTCTGACACCTGCTGCCTGCCTGATACCTCCCCTCCTGTTGAGGCTTGTTTGGATGTGACAACTTGCTCAGCCAGCCAGCCGGTCCCTGACTTTAATATCTCGCTATATAACACGCCATGTCTTTATTTATCAGCCACATACTGCGGTGTTTAATCAGGTTGAAGCAGAGATAGACAGTGACTTACCAAGTTTGCTATGATGTAGTGGTATCCTTTCACATGCCGGCCTATAGTGATCACCTGATGGGAAAAGAGTACAAGCTATGTCAGTATTTTACACAAATGATCAAAAATAAATCAAATGCATTTCTGGGGTTTTTTTTACTCGTCTATCACTGCTGTCCTGTAAAAACCATGTATCTCTAAAAGGTTTACTATTCCAAAATTAAGAAAAGTCAACAGACCTGTTTTCAGCTTAAAATGCCAGGACAATTCAATAGGTTTTAACCTTTTCAAACCTGGATCAACATCAGCTTCTTGTACAGCATTCAGACACCTTGCCTTGAAGCCTTGAGCAAATTGGTTTGATTTCTTTGAAAAAAAAAAAGAAACAAGCAGGAAATGTCCTGCAAACTGCAAAAACATTGTAAAGGGTGACATGAAAAAAAAACAAAAAAGAGAATCATTACCTCTGGAAAAATATCATGAAAATTTAATTTATGATCATTATGATCATATATTTAAAAATGGGTCACAGAGAAAAAGAATTTGCTTTCTTTATTTGTATTGATTTAATCTTATGTTACTTTATTTTGCCCTTTTTTAGGTCATTTGCTGTTGTTCTGTTACCTTTCTTTCTTTCTTTCTTTCTTTCTTTCTTTCTTTCTTTCTTTTTTGCTAAATTTCAGGCAATATTCTGACTTTTCATTGTTTCTTTCTATTTTGGGGGGTAATTCCTTGTTAGTTTCTCAATTCCTTTTTCATTTTTTTTTTTGAGAAATGAAGCTAATTTGCTTAGTTTTCAAAGGGTTAAATGCTTTATTTAGCTTGAGAAGTAGGAGCATTTTCTCATCACATCCCAACATTTGTCATATCAAATATACACATGGTTTTGCGTGGACAGCAAGACTATGGTCAGCTACTGTCATATTTCTGTTGTTTTGCAACACTGAAGAATGAGGAGGTGAGAGGTTGTAGTGGCATTTGTCAGCAGCAATTATCAAAGTAAAAGCTGGAGAAAACAAAACACTCAGCTTAGTTACATAACGCAGAACACAGTTGGTCTGCTATTTGGTAGACAAAAGGTTAACTTTCCCCTTGGAGCATCATTACCTGCAAAATTTGTAAAACATATATATACACATTTATATATATATGATTTATCATCATACTCCACAAAAAAAAATTGAACACAAAAAAAGTACTGGGATTTGTATGTTTCTGCAAAAAATGTGTCACATTTGCACATTATTATGTAACAGGTAAATTTAAACTTTATGTTTTGACAACACTGTGGTTAATGTGTGGTGAGGTTTAGGCACAAAAAAACAGTTTGTTACGGTAAGGAAAGGAGAATATTCTTCATGTCGAAATGGCGGAAGATTTCTTTTAGATGGATGGATATCATTATTTATGTAGGTAGTAGTGAAAGTAGAAATAGGGAAAAGTAGTGAGTAACCTGCTCCATGATGTCTTTGACTTTGTCTTGTTCACAGTCCAGGATTATACGTCGCTCCTTACGGATCTCCAGGTCCTAAAAAACCAAGAAGTGTTCAACGTTAAAATCTGTCATTTTGTTTAGGCCTGCAGCATGAAATGTAACAGCGGGCCGTTTTTCTCCTGATGCACAGTGAGGCTCCCTCTTCACCTCCACCACTTTGGTATTTTGGTGTGCGGCTGTGGGAGGAGAGGTGCAGCAGAGAGTGGAGAGTGAGTCATCCAGCTGCACACTGCATGCTGCCCACCACTGTAGGACAGCTCACTGACTAACGGTACGAGCTGGACCACAGCTTTGTGCTATTTTGGTCACTTTAATTGGGAGGTAAATGCACCAATGTAGACCATCCTGAAATCACAGAAACCACTAACTGAAAAAAAAACATTCCTTTGCCGAACTGCACAATATATAGGTAGTGCTTTATTTCACAAATCTCATAGTATCTTGATCATAGACAGGAAGTGACATGAAGCTGGGATTTCTTAATATGTTTCCCAGAAAAGATGATGCGGTTCCTGAGTTAAATTGAGTATGGATGAATGTCTGTACCAAGACTGTTTAAATCAGACTTTCAGCTTGCAGTTATGTATAAATTTGACCTGTAATTACAGCCCTCCATCAGTCTGATTGGGGTCATATTTCTTAGGCAGCATTTGCACACAACTTCCAATCACTCACAGTGTGCAGAACATGAGTACCTGAAACAGGGAGCGGTAGGCTTCATCCTTCCGCTCATCTTTGAGGTTTCCCACATTTATCGCTGTGACGACCCATTTTTTCTCTGCTGCAGTGTCCAGTATTACCTGAAGAGTAGACAGACCTGGACAAACAACAGCACATGATGGGTTCCATTAGAATACCACAAATATTTTTTTCTAGATTGTACAGGGGCAAAAGGATAGCACTGCAGTTCAATCAGAAATAGTTTACCCAGCTAGCAATTTTTGGTTCTAAAAACATTCTCAGAATGGCACAAAGCAACTGATGCAATGTTTTAGTAGCATTTCAGTGGCAAGTTTTCTTTAAATTCCCCAAACTTTCTTCTTAAAGTTAGGGTAACATTCTCTATAAACATAAAAAAATGTTAAAAATGTTTGTTTTTTGATGTTGTTTTTTTTTTGTTTTAACATATCATATAATACATTTTCATTTTTAAAAAAATGGTCTATAATCTCAGTCCTCAAAAACATGCTCTCAAAGTTGCTTTTAAACTGTTCTTCCTTTGTTCTCATGTAACACTGTGGGAACATTTTACAAAAGAACATTCTATGATCGGTCACCTCTCAACATCACCAAAACATCCTCAGAACGTTGCAGTTAAAGCATAACGTCTTAGTCAGCATTTAACCTTACAGGAACAATACCTCAAATTATTTATTTATTTATTCATTTATTTAAAAGGGACAAAGCATATTAATCAATACCAGTGCACTTAGCACTTAGTGCATTTAGGTTTGGGCATTTTCAAAAAACATTTTCAGAAGGTTATCACCAAACACTTTTGGGGATGATTTTACAGAATGTTATGCTTTCCTACAGAGGATCATTCTGCAAACTGAAAGAAATGTTTTCATTTAACAAAACATTACTAGAATACTGCATTGAAAAATTCTCAGAAACATTTTTAGAACCAAAACTTGCTTGCTGGATTTGTGATTCAAAGAAAAGTGCTATATTTTAGCTGTAAACTCATTTACACACATTTAACACATCAGTCTCAATAAAGCGCACAGTCTGCTGTTTGTTGTTCCGTTGTGGGAATGTTTTATTAAAGAACATTCTATTATGTGTAGTGTTGCAGAAAATGATTCTATTGTCGTTAACATATCACATAAAGAAATGTTTCACATAAAATGTTGTGTAATCCTAGGCTTCACTAACATCCTCAAAAAGATTTTCCAAATGTTTCTTTGAAAATATTCTTTCTTTGTTATCATGAAACACTGTAGGAACGTTATAAAATGGAACATTCTATGATCTGTCACATCTAAACATCACTAAAACATCCTCAGAATGCTGCAGTTCTAACGTTGCGGCTTAGTTTGATTTTTACCCTTAAAGGAACGTTATTTGAAATGGCAAAAATTCTTTGAACATTAGATTGAAATGTTTCCTTTAAAACATTATTGCAACTTGTAGGTAACATAAGCCAATGTTGTAGGAATGTATCCTGCTTGCTGGGTATAACCCTTTTAGTATTGCTGCTTTTTTTTCCAGTGCATACCAGGTAGGTACTGGGTATACAAACTGTAACAAAGCTGAATCCAATATGAATCTGCTTATCCAATTCAAATAATTTAAAAGCCTTATCAAACTATGAAGGTTAAATTCACTGTACTAAAAATAACAACAACAAAATAATAATGCAAACAAAGTGTTTGAAATAATAATGTGCTTATGTGACCAACTAAAAATTTTACTGGCATCAGTGCCGCCAGTGGAAAAATTTGCCTGGAGGCCTGTCTTAGTTTTTTCACAAAAATAATGAAGAGATGCTGTAATGGCGACTAAGTTGTGCGATAAAATCACACGCTTTACATAATTAACAATGAGATATCTCTTACCTCTATCACTGTCGTATAGATAGGCAAACTTTTCCCATTTGTAGTACTCCACTAATGAGATGAGCGGTCCCTTGATGTCCGGCCTCATCTGGAGAACAAACTGATTCATTCCTTCTGCTGGGAAAGACGGCGTGATGAAGGAGACATGTAGTGTCTCACAGAAGGACGTGATGGTGTTTACCGACTTCTTGTCGTAGAAGCCGAAAATGGCATAGACGCCCCGAGAGAACTGGGAACAAACTAGGAGAAAGAGAGAGATACATTTTACTAAACCATTAAACAGTGAGAGACAAATAGAGCAGATTAAACTGAGAAACAGTAGGCTAGCAGGATTTTGGTTTAATCTTAAACAGTGAAAAAGGGAAGGATGTCCTTGTTATCAATACCCTGCCACAATAATTACCTTTTAATCATTTAGCCTGCTGTAATAACATTTATGCTTTTATACAGCTGATGATTATGCAGATTATACATTTATTGTTGATCAATATTAGTATTGAATACCTATTACAACAATGATACCCCCCCCCCCCCCCACTTTCTAATTCACAATAAAAGTAGTCATTCACATTCTTTTGTAATTAAGTATACATAAGGTGCCAGAGTGCATAAAACAGCATCACAATAGAGCTTGTTTATCAAAAAGTGGCAGTGGAGGATCCCCCGCACCCCACAGAGGTCCAGCCAAGCCCCCTAAAATCCCCAAAACACTTTAAAATCCTGAAAAAACAGTCCTAAAATCTTAGAAACATCTTAAAATCCTGAAAACATCCTAAAATCCTAGAAATGTCCTGAAATCTTACAAATGTTCTAAAATCCTAGGACATTTGTGTGTCATCTGCATAACTATTGAAGGATAATTTTGTTTTTTTATGATCTGAGTTTGTGGGTTTGAAAGGAAGAGGCCCAAGAATGGAACCATGGGGAACTCCACGTCATTATTTTACAAGCAGATGGCTAAATCTGTAGAGTCGGACTGGCAAACTTGAGAGGACGATGACAGGCTATTAAAACACAGCCTGGGACTAGTTCAATTTTGTAAAATGAAATTATTGTCAAGATCATTGCCTGAGATCAGGAGGAGGACAGGTATGTAAGAGAAAGCCTAAATAAATAATTCATTTTCTATTTCTATCTATATTTCATTCATCCGTTAGTTCAGAAATTCCATTACTCTGCAGGGCAGATTGTGATAATATTACTGGTGGTATGTAGTCTAAATAAAATTTAAAGGTCAAGTGCAGGGGATGAGAAATCTTTTATTAACGATTAGCGACGTGGTCTTGCACTGATATCTAAAACATCCTGTCATCACTTTCTGGATGTTGCACAATGAGAAAGCTGCTTTCAACCTGTCTTAATAAACAACATTTTTAAGATTTTATTCAAACTTGCCAAAGTCTCACCAACTCTAAAATAAATATAAATAAAAATAGTTCAACATATATATATATATATATATATATATATATATATATATATATATATATATAGATAGATAGATAGATA
The DNA here is from genome assembly GCF_008729295.1 of Plectropomus leopardus. NCBI lineage: Eukaryota > Metazoa > Chordata > Actinopteri > Perciformes > Serranidae > Plectropomus > Plectropomus leopardus. Next base: position 32,093,580 of record NC_056466.1, read on the forward strand.
GATAGATAGATATAGATATACATATAGATAGATAGATAGATAGATAGATAGATAGATATACAGATATACAGATAGATAGATAGATAGATAGATAGATAGATAGATGATGCAATAAAAGATACTTTCATTGAAGTGCTGTCCTATTTTGACAGTTTTGATATCCATTTTAAGGATTCAGCACCACTTTCTACCACTCATATTGTGAGTGAGCACATTGTATTTGATTTTTACTACATACATTTACCTTATGTTGCATTATTATATGTTGTCAAAAGAGGTTAACATTTGCGGATATGTCAGGAGGTGCTTTTTTATTTAAAAGCTGTACACAGTAAAGTCCTTTGTCTGCAGCTATATTTAGTCGTCCCACTTCAATGACCTTGTTCTTACTCTAGAAATAAAAAGTCCAGTTCCATCTGCCTGAGTATGACATTGCAGTCATATGCATTATATACTGTATTAATGCATATATTTATGTTCTCTGCTTAATAAATAAGGTCTGACATCCTGATATGAACATGACTCAACCATGGCTAATAATCCTTCATATTTCATTGCTCTTTTAATAACGTGGAACAGCACAGATTCTGGAATATGATTATGAATGTTCAGTTAGAGAATATCTTTCAGTCACAGTAACAATGTAGGTCTACTTGTTTCAGATTGGTACTCAGGTCCAATGTCCAATGTCATTTCTTTTTTGACATTTGACAACAGAAACAACAGCGACTCCAACTGGCCCCCACCAATTCTTTATCCAACTTTTAGGGTCAATGTAGTGTGGTCCAAGCAGGAATTAGGATTACTGAGAATCCACTGCAAGTGCATATTAGAGAAAATTATGAGATGAATAACTGAAAGAAACAGGTGCTCAACTATTTTTTTAAGAATTAGGTCTTTAATTAAAACTAGGCTAAATTCACGTGTGGTGGTAGATGGCACTTAAATAATAGGGGTCGATCGATATTGGTTTCGCGGGGCTGATACCGATGCAGATTATTAGTACTTAATGGGACCGATTTGGAACTGATATGCATTTACTATAAAAGTTAAAACCTTTGTTTGAAGAATTTGGAATATAACAAACTCCAATGTAAAACTTTGTTTAAATGCCTTTAGCTAATGTTTAATCAAAACTGAAACTTTCAACATCATATACAGCTTCCCTGCAACTTTTTTTTTTTTTTTAATAAAGTTATGTGAAAATTTCAATAAAAAATGACTAAATAAAAAAAGTAAAAAAGAGTAAAAGTTCCTCCCACACTTTCTTTGCACGTATTGCAAACTGCCTTCCCTGGTTTGTGTAATAAGCACACTTTCTCGTTTATTAATTTTATCAGCGATCATTAAAATAAAACACAGATACAAATAATAGGCAAAATGCCAAATATCGGGCCCAGTAATCGGCCAGGCTGATAATCTGTTGACCCCAACTAACTGACAATTTTAAAGAGCTACATGGGGGCGTGCTAATGCACATATGCTGTGGCCAGCTCGCTGAGGGCATATAGGTACATAGGTGGGTATAAGGTGAGATCACAATAGTACATTATCATACAATATATGTAGGAAGGCGTGTAAGACCCTGTGACAATCCTGACCAATCACATTCACGACTTTCATCCCCTTTAAACATTCTGCTTATATTCTATTACAGCTCCAGAAGACACTTTGGGCCAGACTCAAGGCTGATAACACGCAGTTATTACCACCAGTAACAGCTGGCCTTTGACTGCGACAACGGGAGAGGATTGGTGGGATTTTCTTGAGAGAGTTATTCATGGAGATTGATGTTTTAATTGACCTACAATTTGTCATGGGACAGTGTGAACTGTGTTCAGAGTCAGTCTCCAACACTGATTAACACTTCAGCAGAAACTGTATAAAATAATCACATAAGCACAGAGGCTTGACAAGTGGATCTGCCGTGAGTAATTGTGGCTTGACTGTGCACTCCCTCCACCTGCAGCCTTCAGGTGACTGGAAACAGTGACAGGAATCTAAAGGCTAACATTTTAGCTTGTGGATGTGTGACGCCTGTAAGAATCACTTGTTTATCTTTCTTCTGCCTTATTGCTATTTGAAGAATGAAGAATTAAAGCGGGGAAATGAGCAAAACATGAAAAAAGGCATTTGTGTGATTACAAGGAGGTTTATACCAGAGTGCCTTCACCAAAGGAAGTGACCAAATTATGGGTGGTGGACTGCAAGAGAAGCACTTATTTTTGTGACTAAGAATGTAGTACTACCACCACATGTAGCATCACCACCATACCCTCTGCCTCTCTAATTCTGCTGCTGCGCCGAATGTCGAGTCACCAGCATAACAAACCAGCTTAGTCATGGTGTTAACTTCACTGCCCCCAAGGAAAACGGCAATGTAAAACTGTTCTGCACCATGCAATGACACCAAAATACAGCCGTCTCTTGTCACTAGCTTTATTAACCCTTTGAAACCTGGCTTAATTTCTTTCAAAAACAACCCACAGAAATGAGTACGAGAAAAATTTCTATATATTTTTTTTTTTTTTTTTTTTTTTTTTTTTTTTGCTAATTAATTAACCAGTTTCTCGCAATTTATGGAACATTTCTAAACAAGTAGCTTGCCTTATTTTTGGTAGAAATTGCAACAATTTTCAATGGTTTAAATACTTGTCAAAGGCGTCTTGGATGCAGCACACAAAAAAAGCGATGTTGCTCCAGGTCTTAAAGGGTTAAAAAGTCAAAGTACATAATTAGAAGCTGATTTTTTGTAACTGCTGTACAAAAAAATGTTATATCATGTTGGAATGTATGGCAAATCTGAGCCTGTGACATGCAGAAATTCATTTTTTCATTTTTGTCTTGCTGGAATAAATGAGGTATTTCCAGTATGTATTTCTTGAAGGTAAAAAACAAAAGTGTAGACAGCAGAAAAAAGAAGACTGCATGCATTCATCGCTATCACAATACTTTGTACTTAAATAGCAGAGCTTTGAGCCTCAGGCTGTCATTACATCAGGCTCTGATGAAGGAGCAGTATACTGCATGCATGGAGTCCAATTGTTTCTACCCTTTGCTCCGCAGTTACTGAATTCAAAACGTGACTTGACACTGCCCCAGTTACAGATGACTAACAGAAATCTGAGAGTAATTATTTTTGGACAAATTAATCGCTACAAAGTCGTGCAAGTCTGTGGCTTGGGCCCATTTCACTTAAAACATGTGCATGCAGCATCTGCGTCGTCAACATCAGGCTTCAGGGGCTTTGGCTGGGAATGTTTTTTTGTCTAGCCTCAAATCTGTCTGACAGAGGAAAAAAAGTAGTAGAATCGTCATGAAATGTAGGTTAAATTACTTGATTCCCAACCACAACAGTGCTGCCTGTATGTACATGTGGGTGTGGGTGTGTGTGGGGTGTGGGTGTGGGTGTGTGTGTGCAAAGAGACTGAGGGAGTAGGCAGGGCTGGGTATCATCCTTGAGTGTACAAGTTCAGTCAGTTCATGTGAAACCCTCTTTAGACATGGATGCATGACGCCCAGTGCGGCTTCTCCCCAGGTAATGTATGTAAAGTTTCCACTGTAGGAACAGTGGTTACATAACCTTCAAAACGAGCCAAAACTTATGCGTGTGCGTCATACACTAGGTGCACACCGATACTTAAACAAATAGCACTGCACCAGTGATGCTGAGCTCACACAGCAACAGTAGCTAAAAACACAACACCAAAAAGGTAAGATGTAAACTAATGTGTCTAGTGACGCCTAGATGCCCCCAGATTTGAGACCTACATGTTTATTGATTAAATTAACTCAGGCCATATACACAGATGCATGGTTCTAGACCTCTGAGTCACTGGCTGCACCTCCTATTCATTCTGGGATTTACACAGGTGTCAGGTGGTCTGCTGCCAGAGACAATCAACCAATCAGGGCTTTGCAGGTGGAATGTGGGCATCGTCTTTCTATATTGCTGGCTTGCTAAAGCTTTTGAGGGCAGCTGGTTCAGTAATCATTATCTAGTTTAAACAGCTGGTGAATTAAAATGGCCTGTTGCTAACTTTGGTGTTCCCTACTGACACAGTCAATCAGAATTTCCCCTCCAAACAGCCTTTTGGCTTCTATCCGACTGCCAGCCAGTTCCCAGCCAAACTCCAAAATCCAGTCCTTAGGGGTCCCCCCCATACATACATATATAGTGTGTGTGTGTGTGTGTGTGTGTGTGTGTGTGTGTGTGTGTGTGTGTGTCTATGTATATATGTATATATTAGGGTTGTCAATTAATTAAAATATTTAATTGCGATTAATCACATGACTGTCCATAGTTATCTCGCATATTTTTTATCTGTAAATGTATCTTTTTTTTATCCATTTCTGTGCATAGAGGTTTGTTTCTGCTGCCATTTGCAACTTTACTGTTGTATCGCTTCCAGATTTCCAAGGGTCATAAATACAGATTGTGCATGTGTTTATTGTGCATTATTAATGCACTAACTTGAAAGCCCTAATATACGTATAAATGTACATATATCACATAACATTGTGAGAGAAGTTGCATCATGGAAACACAGTCATCTCGCACAAATCTGTAACGGAAACCCGCCGAGTGTCAAGTCAGAGAGTATTACGAGATGGACCAACATGAGATTTGTTGACATAAGAAAAAATTTGAATAACACCAGATCAATTATTGATACTGATAGCATCTTCAAAAATACAGCAAGCCGACCAAAAAACAAGGAAGAGGTTCGACTTATTTCTTTTGTAAATAAATCAAACCCAAGAAATTCTAAGGCACACCAGCCTGATGAAGACTGTAAGTTCAAACATGAAGGTGTTAAGCCCACTTATTAAAGGCCCTTTAACTTTTGTAAAACGGTCTGCCTTGGAATTTTTTGGTCTTGACTCATGTACAAACGGAACAACAAGTCGAACCTCTCCCTCCTTTTTTGGTCATTTTTGTCCTTGAATCCAAAGTGCACCTGTTTTTGAAACCTCCATATGTGAAGTTGCAATCATCAGCCAAACCTTTTTAGAAATACATCAAGCTGGTTGGGTTCTGTTCTTGTGATAACATTTTTAATGCCTCGGAAACTTAAAGCACACAGGAATTATCTCCCACATTAATGACATCTGTAGTTCATCAGACTGTCTGCAGAAAAGAAAGAAAGGGGATACTTACAGCAGTTGGTGACGGCAAAGCTGTTGGCCACCTCCAAGTTATCTATGTGTGGAGTCAGTCTGAAATCTGCCATCCCAAACTGAACCATGCCAACTCTGAACGCACTGTACTCCTGATCTGCACCCCTGGGGAATAAACCACCTGCGACACACACACAGACAGGACCGTGGTCAGTAGGACAAGACATTCTTATAATATCTATTACATGAAGAAGATTACACAGTTTTCGTTATAAATACTGCTACACTGTACACAATAAATGAGTAAGATCAGAGTTATCTTTCACTTTCTTTTGCCACCTGAATCATTAAAAGCATTTAAACCTCTGAAACCTGAAAAAAAATGTTTTTTGGTTGTTTTTTTTGTTTAAACATGGGGAAATTGCAAACAGCAACTTGACATGAATTGTTCCTCGAACTGCAAAATAATTTGGAAAAGGTGACAAGCAAATAGCCTTAACTTAAACCTTAGACAAAAAAGGGAGGGAGGGAGAAAATCATTAGAACATTATCAAATAACTAGGGAAAATATCAAGAAAACTACATTCATAATTAGGATAATTGTGTATTTGAAATTAGGTAACAGAAAAAAGTAATTTTTTGGTCATTCCCTGTTTTTGCCTTCATTGCCTTCTTTCCATGTTTTTGAAAGAAATCAGGCAATCTACTCAGGTTTCACAGGGTTAATTTTGACACCCTGTGGCATCTGGAAGAGAGATGGATACGGTGAAAACACCTCTGGAATGCCCAACTTGTGTATAACTGTAGTTGTAGTCCTAAAACACACTTTACTGCAGAATTTTGACTGAAAAGAGGAACAAAAACAAACAAACAATGGATGAAAAATGGAAAAATGGATAAATAATTACCGAACACATTCAGTCGCCAAAAAGATACAGCCCGTTCTCATTCTGAACTTGCTAAATACCCGTACTGTCAACACTTTCAGCATATGAGCACGATTCCAAAAGCCACCCTCCACATCCAACTAGAACGCTGAAACCAGCCAGAAACAATTGATCCCATGTTATTATATGCCGCTGGACGGCACTGCGCGTGTCCACATGCAACGCACACGGGGGTGTCACTTGAAATTGTGGCCGGATGGATTTGGGCGTATGCACATGAAGCACAGAGGGACGGTGACAGACTGAAATACTGCCGGTGATGACATAATATAAGAAGGTGCTTATAGGGTGGGCGGTGGGGAGGTGGATGGGTCCTACAAACAACTGACTTTCATGCAGGATACCGGAGTTCACTTCCAGTTTTGGCGTGAGCGTGTTTTTTTTCTACACCTAACCATGTGCCTCTTTTGCTCCACAGGACGTGCTGCGTCATCCTACCATTAGCATTTGTTGACATCACAGTAACGGCATCCCACAGCGTAAACAGATGATGGAGAAGGATACCAAAAACGTCATTAGTACACGTGGAAGGTCACTGACAGAGCAACGCCATGTGGTGCGTTGGGATAAGAACATGTTGGTCATACATGTTAACTTCTATAGAGTCCAGTATGTCAGATCATTCTTATCGGTTATTTTCTGGAAAAAAGAGTTGACGATATTTGAAACGTTAAACAACATTAAAATTTCACATTGTGTGGATATAAACATTAGGACACTTTGCAGACATTGGGTTTTGTTCACCATACTTCACAAATAAATGTCATAATTCTACATCAAGATGACAGTGGCATCTTCTAGAAGATGTTGGATTCTGGTTATCTAACCACACAACTCAGGCAGATATGGCCACTGCCATCTAGCGCTGGTGACATCATTTGGAGCCAGAGTTTGCGCAATAGTGGTCTCCACGCTTTCGAGTTTCTGCCAAACAACCGTCTACTGATTGCCAGTACACAGATTGGCATACACAGCTGTCAATCATGATGTCAAATGCAATTTTTCGTAACTCATTAAACCAAACTTATCGGAAAAATTAACATCAGGGTGAAAAGAATTCCCTAAAATGCATGTATAGTTAGATAGATAGTTTGGCCCATGTCCCCTCTGCTCACATGAAGAAGGCAGGCTTAATGACCTATTCTGCACACTATCTATTCTGACACTTAGAGGGGATGCTGGGAAACTGTTAATAATGTCAAAACAATTACTCCTGTGACTGATGTGCACATCAGAGACACACTGATGAACTTTAAACACGTCCACCTGTCTGTAGTTAGATGAGTGGATATAAAAGCATGCGCAAAACGGTGCAGAAAATAATGTTAACATCAATTCCAGCTTTAGCATTATGAGAGGATATTGCAAATGGCGCAGTGTGAAGAGACCGCATACTTAGAGACCAAGAGGATTTAATGGGCAATCCTCTTGGAACTGTGCACGGAGCTGTGGCCAGTCTTGGAGCACACGGCAAGGAGCCATATGCTGCCTGTGCCCATACAGGTGCTGACCACACTGGGCTTCCTAGCAAACCGGGCATTTCAGACAGAGCTGGCCGACCGATTGGGACTGCCAGTCAACACTGAGCCGAGCCATGCCAGGTGTGTAGGACGTAATTATCTGCATGTCAGCCAGGTATATCAAATTCCCATACAATGCAGATGAACAGGCCAACATTAAAGCACATTTTGCAGTGAGAGCCAGTTTTCCTAATGTAATCGGAGCTATCAACTGCACACACATTGCTATAAAAGCACCATCACAGGGTCAGGGGCATCGTAGTGGGGGGAAAAGTGGGACTGACGACGCCCCTGACAGGGTGAATATATTTATGGACAGGATGCATTTTCATCTGAAGTTAGTGACTTGATTATGAGCTTTCCAACAAGAACCTATTTGTCTCTTTGTGTAAAGTAATTATGTCATTAAACGCGTGCGTAAAGTTTGAAATGACTTGATCAGCGTCACCTTTCCCCCCGTGCACTGCTGCGTTCATTTACAACAATAGTATGTGATCCATGTAAGTGGTGTGTACAATTAACAAATGGAAACCTCAAATCAATTTTGCACATAAAATATACTTTGAGGAGGGTCTCCAACTCGCACTTATGTTTGTGTTATCTGATGGTACAGAGAGGGGAATCCTACGTGCAGGGCCTATTCAAATTAATCTGCATATTTAAATGGTGTGTGGAGAGGGAGGAGTCTGGTACTCCTATAGGTGCGCTCAATTCCATATTGATTGGGATGTACAAAGGAAATGTGCTTGGATTCATGCGTGCGCACAGTTTCATACATCTGGATTTGTTTGTGCATACAACGTTTTCTGGACTTAAGCGTATGCCATGTTTCAGCAGCAAATCCATGCAAGTCTTCTTAAATGAGACAAAAAACAAAACTAAATTTACAATAAAATTTTTGAAATTTTTTTCATTATCAGCACTTTTTAGGTCATTTTCTGGTTTGTTTTTTACTTTTTATATTTTCGTTTATTCATACATATTTTTTGCTCATTTTCTTGTTGATTTTTTGTTGTGTTTTGTTTTGTTTTGGGGTTTTTTTTGGGGGGGGGGCATGTCTTGTTAAGTTGCTTGTTACTTTTTCCCCATGTTTTTAAAAGAACAACAAACAAATATGCTCATGTTTTGAAGGGTTAAAAGCATGTCCCAAAAATATTCCCACAACTGACCAACATGGAGCAACATTGTTGCCAAGGAAGAGCCTGGCCGAGCAGAGATTTGTCCATAAATAAATGAGCGTCTGAATAAAACCTAATCATCTTTAACGCTTGTGTCTCAAACTGTCATACTGTCTTGATCAGCTTGAGCAGCTTTCAACTTGTCTGTGCTGACTTGAACCACAAAATCGCTGCTTGCAGCTTTATTTTTTCTTTACTGCTTTCTTTTTTCTTTACCTTTCCTACTTAATCCACTTTACATGTATGTTCAATATTAGTTTGATTATATATGTGTGTACATGTAACAGTACATTGTGGATATTAAGGGCTCTCATATATGCAAAGACTGAATCCTACAGAGGCTGCTGCATCTTTGGCTCTATCAGGTTGGAGTATACTATCACAGGCCTCCGGGGTTCACTCTGCACTTGCTGCCTAAAGATCCTGCCTGACTGCACCCACAGTCCCACTGCGTCCCAGAAGCAGCAGCAACAGCATCTGGAGACTGTGTGGAGCTGCCTCAAGATCACTCAGCCATGATGGATTAGCCACTGAAAACACTACTTGAGAGATGCTTATTTATTTGTCTAACCCATTTTACAACCATTATCTCTTTTCTTTTTTTAATTTAAATTTGAGAACCACTGACTGAGACATTCGTAGTGAACACTGTCAGATTGTGTTCAGCGAGAGCGCACCAGCATGTGTTCACAGGGGGACTCTGTTTACAACTCAGTCTCTTTTTTTTCAGTCATGCATTGCAGAGAAAGAAAAAAAATCAATATCAATTTAAAAAATTCTACCTCAGCTCAGCGGCATCACTTGTGGTGGAGATGGCAGAATGAGGTCATATTTCCACACACACGATCTTTGGCACAGAGTAGAGAGGCTGGGGCCACAGAGGGCAAGTGTGGCTGCTCGCACTGAGGCATAATTATTAGCTCCTGTGATTGACAAGTGTTAACATGCTCGCTGAGCTTCTGTCATCAGAAACAAGGCCACTATTAATAACTGGCCATTAACTTAGTCAGGACGTCATGTGGGCTCCTGCTTCTTCCATGGCCTGCTGTCAATCTTACTATAGAGTTAGGGACTGTAGAAAAATTATTTCAGGGGTGGGCGATATGGACCTAATCTAATATAATGATATTTCAAGATATTTTTGCAATACTGACATTCTCTATGATATGAGAAAATACTGAAACATATTTATTATTAATTTCAAGTATAGATAGTGATGAAAACCTTGTTCTATTGAGGAACGCTTTCTGCTATTGAGTCCCATGGGTTCTATGATGTAACATTACATCTCGAGTCATGCATTTAAATCTAATCACTGGCTCGCATGCATCGGTTGTCCAAAACATTTTTTTAACACAATTGAATTGTCAGCCAACAGGTATTAAACTGAGCAAAGAAGAAATCTGGTGGTCGGGGGGGGGGGGGCACAACCCCTGTAGCCAAGCACATCAAAAGTGATTATCAAATTAAACCTAAATGCAGAACTTTCGACTTCTTGGGTTGAAAAAACTCCTTCAACTCCATCAGCTGCTGCTCCGGCACAATTAATTGCTTCCCTAACCTACAGTTAGGGAAGCAATTCCCATCACCTAACAAAACTAATCCCATGTTGAAATTGGTTAGAATGAGAGCTAGTTAGCTAAATATACGAGTTTCCATAAGGTTTCATTGTGATGTGTTCAAGGTAGACTCAGTAAAATGACCATCAAGGAAAAGAAAATTCAGATTTTGGTGAGAAACTTGAATAATACATTTGTTTGGGTGAGAAATTTGTTTCCCAGCTATATAAAATGGAAAGCAGAGATGGAATTTCAACCTGTTTAACATCCCATCATGAGCTCTAATCATATTATAATACATAATTAAGACTACTGATGCCAATTTTTCAAATATTTAAATCAAAATATAAAAAGTAAAAAGCTGCATCGTCTTTCCACCAAATAATAGAAAAGTATCACTAGTGATATCAATAAAGATCGTCAGGCAGTCTCGACAATGGTATCAATAGGAGGATATAGGAGGACCGAGCGTTTTTTTTTTCCACCTGGACCAGTACGCCCTGTCATTTCTCCTCTTCCTTCCCACTGTATCATTCAGTGCTGACCATGATACCAACACACACACACACACACACACAAACATGCACACACACAGACCTGCAATTATTATCACATGCTGCTGCGTTTCAAAGACTGTCGCACATTCGCATATAAAGTTTTTCGTCAAGCTTCACATAGGTTTACATTACAGTAAGACAAGGTTTGGGTATCAAAACCCAGTGCCAATATGGCACACTTCACACACTTCGGTGCTTATAATGCTTCGTTTTGCTGCCTGATTGTATGCAGATCGAGTGTATGGTCAATAAAGAGAGAGAGAGACAGTGAAAGTATGTGTATCCGCCGGTACATGGGATATATCCACCATCTTTTTCGGCCCTTTACTGTACAACCACCTTTCAGCCAAAAAGCCAGTGGAATATAAAGGTGAGTATAATCATTTTTACCTCAAACAAAATCAAATAAAAAGAAAGAACTGAGTGTAATTCACCAAACATCAGTAGAGCCAGGCACATTACACACTCCTCCATCCAGCCACATCCAGTCATGCTCACATCGCTACGTTTAAAGCTATTTGAAACAAGCAGTGAAGTAATGCAATCAACCATAGAGCGCCCACACAGTCCACACCTCTGACTGAAAGAGTAGCTGTCATATTATAATCCATTTCAGGTTACAGAGCAGAGCCACAGCTCAGATATTCAGCTCACTGCATCCTCCCTTCCACAGCTTTCTCTGCAGAGTTTACAGCGTGTGTTTCCTCACCATACACCAGCTTATCCAAATTCAGTGTTTTCTTCTTCCATGCAACTAAAACAGACAGTGTGAAACTAATCTTGTGCTTGTAAAGTAAACTGTTACAATCTGGAATAAAATAAATAAAACAGAGAATGGTGACAGCAATGCAGCTCGTCTGTTGGAAATCCAAAGAAGAAATACATCCCTGAGGCTCTCTAAGATCTATGTTAACTGTCTGTCCTTTGCTTCTCTTGATTGAAAACCATTCATCCAATCTACTTCACACTTCACACCAAGTTCACACCAAACAAATTCTGTTTCTGTCACTGAAGGTAGCTCTCATCACCCTGATGTTTGTTCAAGTGACTGCTGTTATGATAAGATTGGTTTTAATGAGATATTCAGTTCTACAAAAATGTCCTGACTGACAGCTGTGACAGCCAATCCCATGTATACTTTCAATGGGGCTGCTTGCGAATGGTCGGACGTGTTTTGTCGGGAACTCTCCCACCACGGATAACACGACTGCGTAGACTCCAGCTCTCAATTACATCTCCAGCACAGGATGGCAACGCTCATATCCCAAATATTTCAGCCTCACTTAAGCATAGCAGGGATGAGTGAGGGTGCATCATCCCTCTTTATATACAGTCCATGTCCTCAACAGCCACGGCTCACTGACTGCAGTTTACTTCTTCTTCCCTAACCTACAGTCAGTGAGCACCAGCAGATAGCCAACATGAACAATGCCACACTTTCATTATAACTTAAACTGACCTATTGCTAATGCCCACCCCCTTAGCTCACTGGGACAAACAACTGGCACGCTGCCTAAAAATGGCATCTGTCAGTGTTAAAGACATATCCAAAGAAAATTCCTGATACTATTTCATGGAGTTCTACGAGCAGGATGTCAAGTGTATTGTGTTGCTGCAAAAAATATGATTGGCTCATGGTGTTAGAGGGCAGGGCTTGGCAATAGGCCAATTGTGTAACTACCATATTAGCTTATACAGTCTTATAACAGAGTCTGAGGCGTTTTCTGACCTCATCTGAGATGGATCTGGTCTGGATCTGGAGCAGTACATCAAAGAATAAAACATGTCATTTCCTGTTACCAGGAGGGCACGTTATGACCATATCTCAATATTTGCATGTAGACGTCTTCTAGGGGTCAGGTGAGAGATTGATATAGTATAGTAATGCTATATTTTGCATGACAATAATGTATTGATACACGGACACAAGGTATCGATTTTACTCACACAAATTTTTTATATCAAGTATACAGTTAATTTGGAGTTTATATCATTTAAAATAATATTTTTATCTTTGCATTTCTTGTCTGTACTTTTGCTATTTTTAATGGTGATTTTTATTTTTAAATGTTTAAATCATTCAGTAATTAACGTTACCTTTTAAATCTTACCTCTGTCTCTATTTTATTGTAAATAAAAACATCTGTGTCCTTTATTATATTATATATTTTATTGCTCTGTAAAACACTTTGAATTGCCCTGTTGTATAAAATGTGCTATACAAATAAAGTTGCCTTGCCTTGCCTCTTGGTAGCCTACTCGAATAATAAAATCTATTGCTTTTTCAGTCCATTAGATGCATTTTCTTGTAATAAAATCACTAAAAGGGTTTTAACTGACTGAAAATGATCTTATTAAATAAAGCAGATTCTGATGATGTTTTCTGTGGGGAAATGTGTGAAATGTGAGGACACAATTTGCAGTTGAAAAAGAGGTAGTAAATCACAATATATCATAATATAGTGTATCGCAATACTCAGCATAAAGCAAAATGTTTAAAATGGCATTTGCCCAAAGCTTCAGCAATATATTCAAAAGTCAATAAAACACAATTGTGAGATGACTGCGTTTCCACTGAGTGATGTTATGTGACTTCTCCTTGGGTGATAACATTCCAAGAAACATGGCGATGGATGTTCCAAAACATTAACAGCTTTATTTCTACTGGAGCCACCACAATACCATTTATTATTTCCAATCCAAGGCCACGTAGGCATGTTATGCGAGCGATAATGGGAAGGCAAGCCCCTAATACATGAGAGCGGCCGTGTAGAAGGGATTTCTGTCCATGATTTCACAGAGGAATTCTGGATTCAAAACTTTGGGATGATCAGCTCAACTTTTGAAGAGTTATGCAATGCAGTAACACCTCTTGTAGCACCTGCAGTAACACCTCTTGTAGCACCTGCTGCATCATGCCTGAGGGAGCCAGTTCCTACCGACAAGTGCATAGCCATAGCATTATGTGACCTATTAAAACCCAAAAGCTTTTTCCATTGCATTTTAGTGACATTTGGCTTTTTGGAATCACCGGAAATACCATCTCATGCGAGCATAAGAACTGTTTTTGCAATAAATAGATTTTTTTTTTTAATTTGAATTTGATTGTTAATGGAAACCCACCTACTGCAATTATTTCTTCTGTGTAGACTGTGGGAGATCATCTTGTGCTGTAACTTCACTTTTGAAAAAAAAAAAAAGAAGGACCAACGTCTGTCCTCGTTCTGTTTAAAAATGAATTCTGAAGTCAGCCAGAGGACAGAATAACCCACATACAACTACCAGGATAAAGACACCAACTTAATTTGCTTAACTTTTACCGCTGAAACCTCATAATAGCTTTGACTAAATTTTAGAATGTGTTTTATACAGAACAATCTCTTAATGTAGGGATAAGATAATGTCAAGGCACTTTAGGACAGAAGGAATGATTGCTGCAACCAATAACTCTCAATGTTTATATGATCTGCAAGTACTGCATTAAAAAATGGGCTTCAAAACTCCTAACACATTCTTTAAAATGACAGAAATAAGACTGATAAGTTGATGTTGAATGTCAGTGATAACATTGGCAGAGGGACTAAGAAATGCATCGTCACAAAGCTGAAAAAGGCTGTTTTTCTGACTTTTCAGAAATACGTGGTTCTCACAGGACAGCCACGCTTCAAATATATGATGATCTTATACAATATGATGCATTGATGCAGATTACACAACTGAACAGGATATAAAGGAGTTCAAATGAGTCCAACTTTAAACATCTACAGCAGCAAAATGCAAAAGACACATTAATGCAGCAGGAAAATGTATCCAGAAATTTCAAATGTACTAAAAAAACACTGACAGGAAATATTTTGCTGCACATTGACTTCTTTTATTTTAAGTAGGTTACTTTTACTTAGTCTATTAAGTAGGTTACTAGGACTATTTTTATTCATCCCTTTTTTCTTTAAATTTTCACTTAAAGTAATGGAAAAAGTCACTGGGAACTTGCTATATATGATGTTTAAAATCTCAATTTTCATTAAACATTTGCTAAAGGCATTTTAACAAAGCTTTGTGTTGGACTTTGTTATATTACAAATTCAAAATTTAAACTGAAATATTGGTATTTTTATTTTTATCGTAGATGCATACCACATATCAGTCAGTTATCAGTCTCATTAATTACTAACTATTGGTATTTGTATCGGGCATGAAAATCCAATATTGGTCAACCCCTATTAAGTACAACTTTGAATGCAGGAATTTTACCTGTAGTGGCGTATTTTCACATTGTGGTATTATTAATACTTTTACTGCATTAAAGGATCTGGATACTTCCTCCACCACTGTCTAGTACCTGCTTCACAAAATGCAGCTCACTGTCCTGCTGCTGCTGCCAGTCTCTTCTCATCCTCTTATCTGAGAAGCACAGCTCCTCTGTAAATGTTCTTTTAACCAAACATCCTCTGCACTGATCTGGCTACTTCAGCGATGTTGCACAACATACGCACTGACTGTCTTTGCATTAAGCACGAAATTCTCCTCTGTGGCACCTCAACAGTGCCACTGACCATTAAACCCAGCAGCAAGCTATAACTTTACAAAATTTTAAAGTTGTTGCAACTTAAAAATGACAAGTTCAATTAAATTGATCTGTCTAAGTTTAAGCAACTTCAGTAAATCAGTTTACTGTGCTTTATATCTGTATTCTGCTGGTTGCAAGTCAATCACTTTGCAACCTGCAGAATATTTGTATATATTTTTAAACATGTTAAGAAAACAAAACTTGCAGATCTCCTGACTTTATCATTGGCAAAATCCTCTTTGTGATGATCAAGTTTAAGTCACACTGACTTGGTTGAAGTTGCTAACACTTAGAAAGAACACAGTCAGTCCACTTGTCATTTTTAAGTTGCAACAACTTCACAAAATTAAGTAAATAGAGTTAAATGTTGAGTAAACTCAACACTAAGATATAAACATAAACTAATTGTTATAATTACGTTCCTTTTTAAAGGCAATCTGTTTTCAAGATTACTTTAAGTAAGATCAACTTGTCAGATTTTACAGTGTACCATGACTGTAGACTTTTAGTCTTATCAACAGTTTTTGGACAACAATAGAGTCATGTGGCACAGGGGAATACAGTTGTGGATACACAAACAATACTTGATGGTACGATCAATTCTGGTTGGTTTGGGTCATGACAAATTGTTGACACCAAAATGAATCGTTGAATTGACATGGAAATGTGTCAATCCTTTCAATGTGAAATGAATATTCAATTCTAGCAATATAGACTACAAACATATATTTTAATGTAATAGCATGAGGCAGACAATTCAACACATCATGTCGAGGTCACTGTATATAGTGGAGAATGGGGTCAGATGAGCCAAGTTTTTACTTATGTTGTCCTTTAGGCAAAAAAAAAATGAGACAAAAGTACACAGAAAACATCTCAGAATGTGTCGTATTGATGAAATTAGGAGAATCCCTAAAGAGCCTCCGACGTGATCTTATTATGAATATTCATAACTGTAAAAAATTCTCATGCCCTTTGTCTCTTGTGATTTGAGGGGTTTGGACATAACTAATGTTCCTGCTGAGCTGCTGGCTGGATGTTTGAATCTGTTTGAATGAGAGCACAAGAGGGGAGGGAGAGTTTGATATAGGGCTGGGAGCTGTTCTGCATGGGCCCACTGCATGCAGTTGCTGTTGTTTTTTAAAACATTCATTTGTATTATTCCCATATTTGTATGTATTTGAATGCAAAAAAAATGCTTCCATTGCAGTTTTGCCAAATATGGCTTTTTCGGATCACTTGAAATACCACCTCATGCAGGTGTAAACACTTTTTTACGATGGGAGTTTTTACGAAACTTATATATTTCTATTAGTTTGAAATTTTAATTTGCGCAATTTGAGGGTTAATGGAAACCTGCATATACTACATACCCCAGAGAAATTCCATGAAGGTATGACAGTATGAAGAAATACATATTGCCCCAGCCTAACATCCAGTCTGATCTGGAGCACACAGCTGATATTTACGCGGTTTGTTTGTAGGATGTAGTATATTGTATATTCAGTATACCTGTCCAGTCCAGCTCTTTATATCAAAGGGGTTTTAAAATTTTACACCTACCCAAACTTAGTGGACACCCTGGTACCTCCTCTGTGAAGACCCTGCCCACTGTACAGTATTATTTTCATATCCTTTACCTCCTTTTTTTGATGTACCTCAGCAGGGTTGACCTGTCAGTTTTTCAGATTTTAGCCTCTGATCTGATAGATATTCCACCATCAATGGCTGCTCTCTCTATTTCTACAAGTGTGCTGAGCCCCAGATGGTTCTTCTCCCAGAGGTTCTTGGTATGCCAGCTTTTTTACAGTATTTAACATATGATAAATCTATTGAAATACCATTTTATACTTCCAAAAAATTAACTTTAACTTCAGTGCCTTATTGTATGTATGGAATTTTTTTAAGAATCATTTTGTCTTATTTCATATGTTGTTCTTCGATTTTTTTAATCAAACTGTAAAGCACTTTGAATTGCATTCAATTTGTTTGAAAGGTGCTATATTAATAGGATTTGATTGACTGATTGATTGATTGATTGATTGATTGGGTAAGTTGGTTCAGTTTGCCATATAGCCACAATTTGGAAGAAAAACTGCTGACTCAAACAATCCAAGCTTATCTTTAGCTAAATGATTCACGTGGTTTTACACACTGACAAATCACCAACATGAAAAATACACATTTTTAGACCTGAATTATTTTTGCTTTGACATAATAGTCACTACACCTGAAATGGAGGAAATATACTTCGACAAACAAACAATGACCCGTGTGCGTGTGAGAGTGAGAGACGCAGAGAGAGAGTAAATAAACACTTACATAATAATCCTATGTGCTTCTCTCCATCAGAGCCATATAGAAATGAGGGTGCCTCCTGAATTCATGGTCACGTGACAAAAAAAAAAAATGTGCACAGTTGCCTAGAAACAGCGGATGGGTCAAACACCCACTGGCTCACTTGACCCCACTCTCCCCTACCTGCATTTGCTGTCCAACACTCAGGAGATACATGTGAGGTGCTGGATTTGGATAATTCGGGGATTTACCTGCCATGTGCCAGTTAACGCCTTGAAGACAAACAAACATGCATATATGCGTACGCGCACAGACGCACCGCACGCTGTACTGATGGGAAGATGCACGCGCATCCAAGCACATACACAAATATAAAAGATGAAAATGTTGACATAATTAGAACACTGCAGCGGCCGCGGTACAGCCAGGAGGCCTATGCTCACTGAGAGCGGAACAAGGTGGGCAGAAAGAGAGAGAGGCCCACCTCTGTGGGAGGAAGACACGGGGGACGATGGATGTGAGGGGGCGAAAAGCGGACAGTGAGAATGATTTGGACACACGAATGAACAGGAGATGTATAAGATGAGAACGGTGGGGCGATGACAGAAAAGACAGTCCTACCGATCTGGACGCTCGGAGATCCGCACAACGCCTCGCGCCATAAGAATGTCACCACAAACAGCAGCTTCATGGTCGTGTTCGGGCTCCTCGCGCGACGCCACATCAGCCTACGGTAGCGGTTCCTATCAAAACATTACCTCCATCACACACGATGCGAGCTCATGGCGTCATTCCAGGTCCGCTCAGAAGCGTCTCGAGCTCTGCAGATGCCCTATCCTCTGTCCTGAGATGCGCGTGCCGCCGCTGCTGCTGCTGCTGCTGGACTGGGGGCGCGCGCCGCGCCGAGGATTGCCCAGGAATACCGATGAGGCACGAGGAAGAACCGAGAGCAGCCGACAGCTAAACGTCAAACAGCGTTTCTAAGACTAAGATGAGGCTACAGTAAACTAACAGAAGGCCTGCAGTAAACAAGGCATGACAGATGCTCACTGGAGGACCAACACATTCTGCTCTGTATCATGTTTTTGTATTGATTTTACCTGATGGCACACAACATCTGAACAGGATGCCAGCATGCTGTCTGTTTGGTCTCAAAGGTGGCGCACAGTGGCATGATTCATAGCTACATTTAAGAATAATAAAACAGTAGGATATGGCACATGCACACACATAACCCTCTCTAGTCTGATAATAATGAGTACATCTGTACTAAACAGCAAAATAAAAACATAGAGAGGTGAATTCTAGTCAAATATTAAAGGATCCTTTCATATTGTTTCTTCCTTTTTGAGGAAAAAATATCAATAAATCTACCTACATTAAAAGACAGTTATTTGTAAAGCTAGATTCTGTTTTATTATGAATGAATTTTATTTGTTGCATGTATCATGAGAAACAGAATATTTCATATAAATTCTCTCAATCAATAACTGAAAAAGGAATCGATGAAGCAGAAATTATACTCTAAACTGTAATCCTCTATTATTTTCTATTATTATCATTTTATATGATCATTTGTAACTGTTAAATATTTAAGGCTTTCTTTTAAAACTCAACAGAGAGCAACACAATTTCCAATCAGCACTGAGTCATTCCATAATTTGACTCACAGAACTGAAATATAGTCATATTTTTTTTTAAAAATCTCACTTTACATGTTTCAAGAATGAACGCTTTTAAATTATAATTTTCTCCTCTCATTAAAAAAATAAACACAGACCAGAAAGCTGTTGTTCACCACTCAAAAAGGTATTTCCAGTGTTTTAAAATACACAAAGTCTACATATTTTCAGGTGTAGGATCCTGCCAGCTTTATGCAGTGGCGGTTCTAGAGGGTCTCTGCACCCCAGTCTATTTTCCTTTATAGGATTTCACATTACAGCATCTGTAGTCTTCAGTTTTAGTTATTTCTGGCAAACCCATCAATTCTTTATTCTTGCTTCTGCCTCTCGTCAAGTGGTCAGTGTAGTGGGGGGGCCACAGGGGGTCAAGGTTCAGTGTTGGCCCCTCCCCAGAACCGCCATTGGCTTTATGTACTATCCCAAGAGCTTGCTTCTGAAGTTTAATTACAGGGCCTAGATTTGTTGTATATGCATTTCCCTAAATTTCAACAAAATAAGACATATATGGCATTACAAGAGACATGGTTGACCCCTAACATCCTGGGTCAAGCTATTGCACTGGATGGGCGAACCTTGTTGGGAGCCGACAGGACACAAGACTCTGCAAATTAAAACAAATGCACTGCAGGAATTGAATGATGTCACCAGCAGCAACATGCCCAAAGAAGATGACATTTACAAAGTATCTACTGATTTTAATCAACTCCAAAGATGTAGCAGGATCAAGGACAAATTAAAGTTTGTTTTTTAAACATTGTTTAAAAAATGACTAATAAATCTACCTTCTGACTTCTACCTTCTACAAGTGAGCTTCCTTGTTTTGTAGAGAAAAGCAATAGATTTAGATCATTTTTGTTTAATATATTCTATGTGCTTCCAACAGAGTTTATGATCTATAATCATTCCCAATTTTTTTAATTTTTTTTTTATCCTTGCATCCATCCAATGTTAAAGACATGGGGCAGAACGGAGACATATCTGATGCTAAAGGTTGACACTGCAAAAAAAAAAAAGAGCTGTCTCTCTTACAGTATGTGGGCATGGAGAGGGTCACACCTGAGGGGAGCATATTTAGGTGGATTTTCTAAAAATGGAAGCCTACAGGATGTTTACTCAGGAAGTTTATGGTCCAATGAATTTATGTAGCCGTTAAATCTTTTATATTGTTTGTTGCCAAGTAACTATAGACTCTGGTCACATATGCAGATGGCGCTTCACTCTCCCTTTCCCTGTGCCTTTCTTAATATAGCCCTGAACGTGTGCACTGAAGGAGTAGGCCTACATGCCCCTCTGTTTATTCATTATATTGTGTCAGTCTCTCTTTCTTGGTATTTACTTTGATTAATTAATGTTTAAATTGTTTTTTGTTGTTGTTGAAAGCCACCTTATTTCACTAGATGCTTTGTAGTTTACTATGAGATTTATCACGTTGTATCTTCTTGTGGTCATAACCATCCCAGTCACTTTTGGGTCAATTCTGGATTTTTTAAAAAATATATTATTGTTATTTTTTCTGTACATTAATCTGCGCAGTAATGTATCTGGAGCTCATGATTGTATGAACTGAGTCATGTCCATTATGCATTCTTCTCATTGACAACCCAGCCTGATGAACATCCTCACTGCAGGTTTCCATTAACCCACAAAGTGTGCAGCTTGAAACTGCAAATACAAAATATGCCTAATGGAATCATATACATTCCAGAAAAAAAAAACAAGTCCCATTTATTACAAAAAAGTTTTTATGGCTGCGTAAGGTGGTATTTCAGGCAATTCGAAAAAGCCAAATTTGGCAAAACTGCAATGGAGACATTTTTTTGGCTTTTATAGGTCACATAATGCTATGGCAATGTGCTTGTCAGTAGAAACTGGCATGATGCAGCAGGCACTACAACAGGTGTTACTGCATTGCATAACATAAATCGTGGACTATCATTCAGCTTTGAATAATCTGCGGGTGTTCAAAGTGGCAACGAATCATTTAGGATTAGTAGGACTGACATGGGGAGAACCTCACCTATCAGTCAAGCCAGAAAGCACCATGGGTTGTGCAGCATTCATATAAGATATATAGGATACTGGAAAAGGGAGATGATCGGGTAGCAGTGTGGAAAAGAAGGGAGAAGGTAATTATATTTATATTACAATCCATGCCAAATTTGGGTTTGGATAGTCTTAAAAAAGACAAGGACAAAATGAACATATGGTGTGCTGATTTCTATGTTCTAGTACAATGTTAGCGAGGGTTGCAAACAGACTAAAATGGAAAGGTAATTATAGATTTGATGGCTAATACAGATTTGATCTGAGATACTGAATCAGCATTAGACAGTACATTAATGTCCAATCCCTTGGCTGGAGTTAGTAACTGGGAAGTTTGGGCAGCTACAACAATACGCAGTGATCATGCTCAGTGGGAGACAGAGTGAGACCAGGTGGTGTAATCCCAAGATGGTTCTTTGGAAAAGCAGATGGGGAACAGTTTCAGAAGTGTGGAATCAACCTCATGCAGAAACATTCTATTAATATTCTGTTATATTTAATTCTGTTCAAGAAAAAAATAAGAGAATGTAAGTCAACTCCAGATGCAGCATATTTTCTTAACCATTCAAATATTTTCTTATCAATGTGCGCTGAATGACGAATCCTACTTGATCATAAGTCAGCAATTAGCACAAACAACCCCTCCTAAACACTATATGAGGGCAGTTGTTGTGACCTCTGCAAATATGCTCATAAACTGGAAAGATGCTACCAAAAAAGACTGTAGGAAGAAGAAGAACTGATAGTAATGTAATCAACTTACTGTTAAAAGAAGTTACATAAAGTTAACCAGCCTGTTCTCACTCTGAATTAATCGAATACTGCCACTTTTGTAGTGCTTTCAGCGCAAGATCCAGGAACCTCAGTAGCAGATGTACAAGGATACCTAGAGCATAATATGTAGACGCAGAGGTCCACTGCAAAGTGGCAATATGTGATGACTTGGGATGAGAACAAGTTTAGTAAACATGATCTTCTAGAGTGTCAGTGCTGTTACAGGAAAATCAAAAACCCAGCAATGGAAAAACATTTACAAGTATTTGCATATAATATATATTTAGCATCGGTGAGTTCCGGCGAGGATCCCACAATGACATGGCGCAAGGAGTTTCATCCTTGATCCAACACCAAATTCAAACCCTGCAAAGTGTACTGTTCACTAGTTACAGAGGGTATGTTAATTTTAGTTTTTAATGATGACAATGACTTTGTCCCTAGTCCCGCATTAAGATATGGCACAAGCAGCATCCAGTTTATTTCATCATATCGCCTAAAGAGCAAATTATGGGTTAATCAACCACTTGAGCCCCAGCAGACCTGCAAACTGCAAATTTTATGTATTATAGTAGCATAACTTTCAGGACAGAGACAGGACTGATAAAAGGCCACTATCTGACAAGTTGGGAATAAGAACAGACTGCACAGACTCAGCACTGTGGTGTCTGTGTGTCTGTGTGTGCGTGTGTGTTTGTGAGTGTAAGTGTGAGAGAAAGAGACAGAGGAGGAGAGGTTAGAAGTGAAATTACTCCACCAAAATTTCTGTCACTTTGTCACAAGTCACTTTGCCACCTTTTGACATTTGAAATTTTGATATTTTTCTAGTAAGCTCACCAAACCTCCACTGCTTTTCTCAGTGTGCATTTATGTGCTTGTGATTAAAAGAGCATTTCCTAAAGAGTCCAGTAGAGGGCTCTGCCTGCGCCAATAGAACCAGGGTTATGATTGTGAAGTTCTTTTTTTTATTGGTGTGTGTGTGTGTGTGTGTGTGTGTGTGTTTCCTCATTTACCCTGTTGCACAGCTGTCCTGCAGCAGCCTTGCCAGTTCTTCCCTGCGCCTGAGTTTTTCCCAGCCAACCAGCTCTCTGCCTGCTTTTCTGACTCATCACCCTAATTCCCTCACCTGATATCCCTGCACTTTTTCTCCACCTGCACTTCATCCCCTCATCAGACTGGTTTGTATTTAAGCCAGTTTAGTGTTTGCTGTTTCCCTGCATTGACATAAAAAACATCTCTCAAACCTCTCCCTGAGTACCACATGTCCTGCATGTTTTAGATCTCTCTCTGCTCCAGCGCATCTGATTCCAATCATCAGCTTGTTATGAACTCCTCATGACTCTCCGACCTGACAGGCTGATCGTTTAATTCAGCTGTGTTGCCGCAGGGAGAGACCTAAAACATGCAGGACAAGTGGTGTGCTGACCTGAGGGGTATTCCATCAAGGTGGATAAAGGAAAAGCCTGACTTATTTTGATTCTGCCCTCAACACATGGAGCATCTTACAAACCATTCTTACACTCATTTCACCTGTCAGTTCATTGGTTGGTTCAGATCTTTGTCACAGTTTTTTTTTTAATCTCATTTAAATATATATATATATTATTTCATTTTAACTTTATTGTTTGAATTGCTTTTAATTAATTAGATTATTTTCTTTTTGTTGTACACTTTTATTTTTTTGTTATGCATTTTTCTTGGTCATTGTAAATGCAAGCTTGCTTTCAATGATCTATCGAGACTAAATGAAGATTTCATGAATGAAAGAAGTCTTCCTAGTATGAAAGATCCGTTCCATGAACACGGTTTATGTAGGTCCCTGCTCAGTAACCATGGTAACTTGTCCTGCTGAGGTAGCCTGCTTCATGGCAGGATAACTGTCGAGCTTAGTTTAGCTGCGTGTCAAAGAATCCCATAAGACAGCTTTGTATAGCAGACTACTTTTACTTTTGCCTCGTGTTTCAGACATTTTCCTTACAATGTGACCAAGTATAAATGTACATGTTTGATTTATTTCCAAAAACACATAAAGTAATTAAGTTTTATTTTTTATTTTTATTTTTTATTTTTTTTTCAGAAGTCATGTCTCACCACTTTTACTATCTTAAAAAGCAGTCTAGATCAGGACGGCACTCCAATTATTCTATTTTTTCTCAAATAAAATTTTTAACACATACATTTAACATTTAACATTATAGTCTATCACCCTGAAAAATGTTTTTGTACTTCATTTTCACTTGTCTTTTCTGAGTATTGGGATGGTTCCTGATGAGATGTAGCAGAAGAATGAAGAACGGCCATGGGTTAGGTCAGACAGGCTTCATGAGCCTTAACATATTAGGCTAATTTCAGTAAATACATTGTGTGTATTTCAGTTCTCCTAAGTAAGCCTACACAATAATTTAAAGCACATCTGATCTTATATTATTATCTGATGATGTAGCCACAGTCTGTAGCCGATCTGTCTGTTCATTTATATCATCAAACATACATAAAACATAAGAATGCTTGTAAAACTTGGGTTAGTCAGCATTTTTCCCAGACTGTCTCCGATGCCCTGTTAAGTATAAACCACTTTATATTCTTTATAAAGCTCCATCAGCAGGTTTGTTCTGCCTCTGAGAACAACACAGCTCTTGTTTTCCATTAAGTTTGTGACATAATAGTCTCTTTTCAACAATGGACTGTTCGGGGCTGCTTACCCGGCTAGCAGGGAACGTTCCTACAACATTTGTTAACATTACCTTCGAGTTGCAATAATGTTTAAAGAAAACATTTTAATCTAATGTTTAAAGAACATTTTAAGGATGTTCACAATTTCAAATTATGTTCCTGCAAGATTAAAAGCTGATTAAAACATAACAATATAACTGCTTCTGAGGATGCTTTGGTGATGCTGAGAGGTGACAGAGCATAGAATGTTCTTTTTATAAAACATTCACACAATGTTAAACAGGACCAAAAAAATACCAAAAATGTAATGTGATATGTACAGAAAAAAAACAAACAAAAAAAACATTTTTTTATGTTCACAGAGAATATTATTCAACTTTAAGAAGAGCATTCTATAAACTAAAAGACAACTTGCTGCTTAAAACATTACTAAAACATTTTATTGGTGGCATTGTACCATTCTCAGAGTGTTTTTAGAACCTAAAATTGATAGCTGGGTATGTACTCCCCAGATAATTTGTGGTTCTAAATCATTCTAAGAAAACATCATTGCAACTTGTAGGTAACATTAGCCAATGGGAACATTCCCTGCTAGCTGAGATGAAGCTTATTCCAGCCTGGCTACAGTTAATGCCGATGACATGAGGCTAAATTGTGTTAGCAGAATGATTTGAGCCTTGAGTGGAAGTTGATGTTAAACGGGGCATTTTCAGTTAAGCACAGATTTCCTCAGCGTCGCTGATAAATCATCCCTCTGGAATAAAGATCTGTATCAATTCCACTTGTCTGTAGTCTCCAGCATTTGGGCCTATCTGCTCCACACCACATGACAGGAAATACTCAAATTATAACAATACTTCAACACCAAAATGATGATTTGTTTATCAAATACTCACCGTGTGTTACATTGAAGTGGTGAAGTTTTTCTTGCATGCCTCCAGTGTGTAGTAAATCCCAAAAGGGCGATGATTCTTCATGAACTGAAGTCACTTGGAACCCCATTTACCAGTAAGACTATATCAAATACATCCATATTACAAACTTTCACACAACTCCTGAAGTCTAATCTACGTCTCATTTATCCAGTCATATACTCAGTACATCCTGAACACATGCATTTTTGATGAAAGCTACAATTTAAAACACTTTTGCCAACTAAAAATGGCTTATATATGCTCAACATTAGGTACAAATATGGACTGTCAGTACTACACATTGATTTTGTATGTGTTTGTGCACGTTTTTTGGAAGCTTACAGACAAAACGGAGCAGTAACAAAAGAAACTGTAAAGGTAGTTCAGATGAGATACAACTGCAGGGGAAGACATAAAAAAATCGCAGAACGGAGCAAATCAGTAATACAACAAAAATAATACACCACCAGGATTTTGCACTGTATCTAATGGCCATTGCCATCTACACCTGTCACCCCGAACATGTCTGGGAAAAGACATGCATGTGAGCCTAGCTTCATCCATCACACTCGTGAACCCAGACACGCTACTCATCCATGCATTAGACTGTTTGTACTGACATGTTTTAAATCATTCCATTTTAGTGAAAATGCATGTTATGTGTAAACACACCTGCGCCTGTCTTCTCTGTGAGCTTCAAAACCTCATGGACAAATCTCTTGTTCACTAACAGTGGACGTTTTCAAGCTTTAACTCTAAACTAGACTGGACAGTGGAGATCTTTCAGCATAAGTTCCACCCATGTGATTCAGTTAAACAACAAGTCAAACTTTGATTTCAGAAAAAAAAGGATTTAAGAAATAAAATAAATAAAACAAATAAAATTACATCTTTAATCCACGAATCAATTTTAGTTGCAATAAATATTTTTTGTCATTTTTTGGTGTAAAGAGGAAGTGTAATTCAACTATTGTGATGATAAAATAACGGAAGCCTTATATTTTTGTAACTATTTATTGAATTATTTTACAATATACTTCCTCATTTAATCTCTGTATATTCTTATTTTCTACTGTCACATTTAGTAAGTAGTTGCCATTTTGGAGATTAAACCTTTAACATAAAGTGTAACAAGTAATCTTACCTTCAGTGGAAAGCATGTATTTCTAATGCACAGCGTAGGGGTATTGATGTCACCACAGCAGGGATTATTTTACATGAAACACAAAGTTCTGTATCAGACAGAGACACACATGCAGTGCCTACTTAATGCCTGGGTTTAAAGGGGACTCAAACCGACAGCCTGGAGATTTTGTTGCTCTGGTGATCTACAGGGACTCCCAGGGACCACAGCAGCCTCTGCAGATCTGCAAACATGGCTCGGAAATGTTGCTTTTTCACAGTATATAGTTCAGCAGATGAATTTGCTATGTCACTTGTAAGTTCAATGTAGTATCCTGGACCTTCTCACAGATAGACAGACCAGTAAACCACATTGAAGAAGAGGAAGGAGAAGGGGAAGAGGGCTCTTGCATAGAGGTCGATGCGTTTGGCAGCAGCAGGTATGACGGGTTTGGGCGGTGGGGGCTTCTTGTTGGCTTTGTTCTGAGACTTGAGGGCCCCAGACACTTCAACTGGTTTACCATAACAGTCAAAGTTGGAAAGTTCAAAGTCTCGTGGTAAAGACCCCACAATACTGAAGTCATTGGAGCGGAGGTCCGACTTGGAGGTGCAAACTTTCTTACAGCGAGTTTCTACCACCTGCTAAGAGAAAGAGACTGACTAAATAAAGTCATTTGATATCATCACTCATGGCATTAGCTGCATAAATAGAGTCATTAAACTGTCCCGAGGCCCAGACACACCAAACCAGCATCAGAAACTATTGGTGATGAAGGCCTATTGTTGGTATCCGCAAAAAATTGCATTTGAAGACACCACAAAGTCTATAGCTCACAGCCAGACTTCTCTGGCGATCACATTCCAAGAAGCATAGTGATGGATGTTCAAAACATTAGCAGGTACAATTTTTATTGCAGCCACCACCCTAGCCATCATTATTTCCAATCCAAGGTGACATAGGCTTGTTATGTGAGTGATAATTGAACGGCAAGACCCTTATCCTTTTCAGGTAATTTTTGTAACTTTCTTGTAAATTTTCTTGCTCATTTTTGGTCCATTTCTTGTTGAGTTAGTCATTGCCTTCTTCTCATGTTTTTGAAACACATTAAGCCAATTTGCTCAGGTTTCAAAGATGCATGTGATGCTCACTACAAATACTGTAGGCACCAAAAATCTATTCATGCATGCTGCCAGTCGTTTTGGCCATTTTGTGTTTACCTGCAGAGTGTTGACATGTATGGGTGTTCCACCAGTCCCGTTCACTGTGTTGTTAGCTTTATTTGAAGGCTTCTTTCCTTCTTTCTCCTTCAAAGCTTTCTCCTTCGAAGCCATTTTGGCTTTCTCCTCCTCAATCAGTTTGGGACTGTTGAGTATCACCTGCAGGAAAAGACAGAGGGAAACAGACAGAGAATGAGAGAGAGAGAGAGGGAAATAAGAGAGGGATAGAGAGTAAGAAAGATTGGATTTTGTGGATTTAATGCGCACAGCTCGCCTACAGAGCTACAAATAAAATCTGAGAGTTCAGGACACTTGATGTCCAATAGCTTTTGCTCACTCTGAGTGTGTGTTCTGTCAGCATCTAGTGCATAGGGCGCAGCATGAGTAGTGCAAGGATTTACAACAAAGCCACAGGAGGTAAACCAACTCAAGTGCGACACTCATCTTTGCTTTAAACCAAATGCACATTTTTTGATGATTTTTTGAAAAAGGTTGCTTACTTGGTGTGCAAGATTAAAAACATCTCACTCTTCATTAAAACGAGACTCTCTGGCCAATAGAGGGTATAACCCAGTGATGGGTATGGAGCTGACAGTGTATAAACAGTTGTATATGTGTGTGTGTGTGTGTGTGTGTGTGTGTGTGTGTGTGTGTGTGTGTGTGTGTGTGTACGAACCAACCTGCACCACAGCATATTCCACCAGCGACGAAAACCCAAAAAGTAGACAGGCGATGAGCCAGATATCAATGGCTTTTACATATGAAACCTTTGGTAGCTCTGAAGCCAGTAACATACTCTCACTGGACAGAGAGAGTACTGATAGAATACCTGCAAACACACAGATGTGAACACGTTACTGTCACCACACATCACTAATATGTCTAACATATGGTGTTTAAATCTAGAAATATGGAGACAAAACATGGCTGGTTAGGAGCAATGATGTGTATAGTGTGAATATGTAAACATGTAACTTCTAAAAAAACATCAAATAAATAAAATATTTACAATAAATTCTTAACTAAAACAAATTGTATTATAAACTCTTATAAAGTAAACAATATAATATATTATGAAGACCAGTATCAACATGTTTTGCCTATCCTGTATACATAATATATAATTCATTTAGCAAAAACACTTACAGGCTTTATACCTTCATAAGAACAGTTTTTTTTCTTTTTGTTGTTTCATGTGTATGTGTACATGTGTGCATGCATGCATTTGTACGAATGTATGTGTTACATATAATATAATATACACATATGAGAACTATAACATTCTTGAACAGTCACATTCTAGAACCTGTTGCACTCTAGAACTAGTGACATGCTGGAAACATTCCAGAATCCGAACATTCAAGAACTACAAACATTCATCACCTAACATTCGATAGTCCTACCTTAAAATTCTACACTAATAATGTTCTAGAACAATTACATTCTTGAACAGTAACATTCTAGAAACCGTAACACTCAAGAACCCATGACATGCTAGAAACATTCTGGAACCTTTTGTCACTTAACATTATACAACTGTCCCTTTAAAACCTATAACACATCATCTGATGCAAGTTCAAAAAGTGTACTGCATGGATTGAACGATGCCATCGGCAGCAACATGCCCAAGCAACCGGGAGGAATCTTCATAGCAACTGCTGATTTGAATCAACTCAACCTTCATCTCCAAAGATGTAGCATGATCAAGGATAATTGTAATTTCATTTTTTAAACTTTGTTTAAAAAGCTTTGTTTTAAACTTTGTTTAAAAAATGACCTACAAATCTACCCTCTACCTTCTTCTTCTATCTTCTTGTTTGAACAAGCATTCATAACTTAACATTCTACAATTGTACTTCAACATTCTAAAACTACATCATTGCAGAACTGTAACATTCTAAAAGTATAACATCTAGAACACCAACATTCCAGAACCAGAACACTCTAGAAAGCATGACATGCTAGAAACATTCCACAAAACTAACATTCTAAAACTCATGACAAATCAGTAACACATCATTGACATTTTAGAACCCATAAGCTTCTAGAAACCATTACATTCTAGAACAGTTACATTCTAGAACCACAACATCCTAGAACCCATAACACTATAAAACTTGTGACATGTTAGAAACATTCTGGAACCCATTTTAGGACAAAACAATTCTTTACCTACTGTTCTAGAATTGTACCTTAACAGTGTAGATTCCAGAACAATTACATCATAGAAACATAACATTCTAGAAACAATCCAGAACCCAGACATGTTAGAAACATTCTGGAGCCCTAACATTCTAGCTTTAAAAAGTATCCATCACTTGAAATTCAACAATTGTACCCTAACATTCTAGAACTATACCATTGCAGAACTGTACCATTCTAGAACTATTCCATTCTAGAACAGTAACATTCTAGAATCAAAACACTCTAGAAACATTCCAGAAACCTGACATTCTCAAACTCAGAACACATCAATAACACACCATTGACATTATAAAACCCATAAAACTCTGAAACCCCTGAAATGTTATAACAGTAATATTGTATTACCAATACTTTCCAGAACCACAACATTCTAGAACCCATAACGCTATAAAATTTGTGACGTTAGAAACATTATAGAGCAGAACTAAAACATTCATCACTTAACATTCTACAATTGTACCTCAACATTCTAGAACTATACCATTGCAGAACTGTAACATTCTAGAACTATTCCACTCTAGAACAGTAACATTCTAGAACCAAAACACTCTAGAAACACTGACATGTTTAAAACATTCCAGAAACCTTACGATTAAAAACTTACAACACATCAGTAACACATCATTGACATTATGGAACCCAGAACAGTCTATATCCCACATCATTCTAGAATACTAGCATTCTATAACCACAACTTTCCACAACCATAGCATTCTAGAACCCATAACACTCTAAAACTTGTGACATGTTATAAGCATTCTGGAACCCTATCATTCGAGAACTAAAACATTTGTCATTTAACATTCTACATTCTAGAACTATACTATTGCATAACCAAAACATTCTAGAACTATACCATTGTAGAACCAAAACATTCTAAAACAGTAACACTCTAGAAACGTTGACATGCTCATCATTGACATCATTGACATTTTAGAACCCATAAAACTGAACGCCCTGACATTCTAAAACAGTAACATTCTATAACCGCAACTTTCCAGAACCACAACATTCTAGAACCCATAACACTAACAATCTAGAACTAAAACATTCTGCAGTTGTACCTTAACATTCTAGAACTACACCACAACAGTGTACAAACAGTGACATACTGGAAACGTTCCAGAAACCTTCCAATTAAAACTTACACATCAGCAACACATCATTGACATTCTAGAACCCAGAACAGTCTAGATCCCACACCATTTCAGAATATTCTATAACCACATCTTTCCAGAACCACAACAGGATCAAGGACAAATAAAATTTTGTTTTTTAAACTTTGTTTTAAAAATGACCGATAAATCTACCTTCTACTTTCTTCTTCTACTTTCTAGAACCCATAACACTCTAAAAGTTGTGGCATGCTAGAAACATTTCAGAACACTAACATTCTAGAACTTAAACATTCATTGCCTAACATTCTACAATTCCATAACATTCTAGAATTATCATTACATAACATTCTATATAATATTGGTATACTAAATGTGTTGAAGGTATAATAACGTCAATAGTATAATTTTATTATATTTTAAGCACATTTTGAAAAGAGCATTTACCTCACAAAGACAACTTGAGAGATTCCAGTTTAGTGCAGCCTTAGTTTACTTTTGTAATACATAGAAGAGATACTGAGGTAGATAAAGTGTGGCTTTGGAAAATATACTTTATAGTAATGCTTTTAATTGTTTTGGTTACTTTAGTTTTGTTGTAGGTTTTCTGGAGGATGGAGGTGAAAGGAATGGGTTGCAAACAAATAAACAGTTGATGAAATAAAACCTCTATAAGAACAGGAGCTAGATGACATGAACCCTCGTAAGAGCATTCCTCAGAAACAAAAAATCAAGAGGATGTTCAGTGTTACAGTACATGTGCTCAGAGCTTTTTCTGTGTTTTTGTGATATGACGCATTACTAGAGTAAATGCTAACACAGGGTGTCGCGGTGCAATCTGACTTTGCATTTTTTTAGCCTGCTGTGGACGACGTGCAGGGACTCCGCTGACCCGATTTCAGTGAGGAGTTAACTAAGATGAGGAACCACAGGGTCCTCAGAGTGACGGGGCAGCCAATTATCCAGAGGCAATTATACATGGTGTGACCATGATTTGAATGTACAAAGGAGAAGTTCCCATCACTGCAGGGTTCAGCTCTGGATTGTGATTCATCCTGAGAAGCTCGTGCATGCTTATATTACTAGTACACTCATAAAGACTGGATGGAAATCCATCAGAACTTTTAAATACTTCATACTTGAATGTAAATTGATGCAAACACAGCATGTAAAATGTGTATTTGTAAGACTTACCCAATGGCACCCTAGCAGCTGAGGCATCAGGGTTGATCCAGAATGATAACCAGGACAAAACAACAATCAACAGAGTTGGAGCGTAAACTCCCATCAGGTAGAAACCAACCTGCCGGCGCAGTGTGAAAATCACTTCAACGCAGGTGTAGTATCCTGGAAACAGACAGAGAAGTAGTCAACTAAACAATTATTTGGTATTTTACATGTGATTTAAGCCCTCTAGTGTACTCTGTTTTTGTGTTGATTTATATTATATTATTAATCTTATTTCTGAAGGTTTTTGGAAATTCCTGTGAAATGGTACATTGTATGTAGACACATGGAATTTTACCAATGACTAGAAGTAGTGTGAAAATGCTGTTCAACACAGATGATCCCAATCTGCCAGATGGGATCGCTTTAAGGCCCAAGAATGCTTATTTTAAAAGTCCATGCCCCTAACATCTAAGTCACATCGTCTTGAAATTGGACACACAGCTCCAGCTCAATGCGGTCTGCTAAAGTCCAACTAGATATTTCACCTTTTTTAATACACTCATTACACCTTTGAAACCTGGGGAGACATCAGATTTATTGTGCTGCTTTCAAACACCTTTTACAAATATTTTAACCTTTGAACCCTGAGTAAATATGTGCGATATCTTCCAAAGTCAAAAGGCAATGAGCAACTTGATAAGAAATGATCCACAAATTAAAAGAGTAGATTTTGAATTTTAAAAAAAGAAATAGAGAAAATGTCTGGGTAAAAAAGAAAAAAGCTGGGGTAAAAGTATCCTTATAATTATCACACATAATAATATAATAACACATCACAGAGTTATTATTATATTTTTTGCATCTTTTACAGGTCATTTTCTTATTGTTGTTGTTTTTGTTTCTTTGTTTTTTTTAACTATTTTTTCCCCCTAATTTTTGGGTCATTTCATTATTCATGGCTCATAGCCCTCATGTTTTTGAAAGAAATCAAGCCTATTTGCTCAGGTTTTAAAAGATTAATAAGTCATTTTTGACATATAAATCCTAAAGTGTAGGTCTGATTTTTTTCCAGTTTTTTCTGTGGATCCTCACTAAAGCAAGATTATGAAATTTCTTAAAAAGCTTGTTGATATCTCATTGCATTTTGAAGATATTGAACTTTAAAGGGGTCTTGATCTTTAAGTAGAAGTTACATGATCGATACATACTAACCTGTGCCTTGGTAGTACTTTGTGCAGTTTCCATATATGATGTCCTCTTGCTTGATGTCAAACTGAGGAAGAGCAATCTCATCCATCTGAACTGGGTCAGACTGCCACATGAACACAAGATCACTGGTGGTGTAGCCAACTGAAACATAAAAATCAAAATCAGTTAGCAATATTTTTAGCATCAACAGCTTCACCGCACCAAGCATTAGTGTTATATTCTGTTTGAAATTTAATCTGAACTTCTCTTTGTTTTGCCATTTTCTCAGTTTATTTCAACTTTTAGTCGTATAATAATGAGAGCCTTTATAAGGAATTCACACAAACTTTCACCCCTTCACTATTTAACACAAGACATGAGCTGGGCTCGAGAAATGGGCATGCCAGCTGAGCATTCTATTGCAAATCCTCCAAAATTTTGATTTTGTGGTGGGTATTTGGAATGCAGTTGTTATAGTCTGTACTAATGTCTTTGTGAAAAGCAACTTTCAGCTTGAATTGCTGCACTACATGTGTTTTTAATAAAACTCTAAAGCAACTTGGATCTACATTAGTGTTGTTTTGCTGCATTCAGACACCTTTCATAAGCATTTAAACCTATAGAACCTAAGAAAACTGGCTTGACTTCTTTTAAAAACATGGGAAAAAAGCAACTTGACAAGAAATTTCCAGAAAACTGAAAAAAAAATAGTAATAGGTAACAAGAAAATGACTTGAAAATTAGCTGATTATTAGACATTATCAAAAAAAAGAGGAAGAAATGTCCAGAAAACTATATTTATCATTCTTGGAATTATATATTGAAAATGATGTTACAGAAAAAAAAATCTTTTTCTTAAGGTAATTTTCTTGGCTATAGTATTTTCCTTTTTGCTTATTTTCAGGTAATTTTATTGTAACTTTTTCCTAATTTCTTGCTTATTTGGGGGGGCATTTATTGTTAAATTGCCTTCTTCCCATGTTTTTGAACAAAATCTCCAATATGCTCAGGTTTTAAATGCCAGTCCTCATGAAATTTTCCCTGCTGAGCCATGCCATTATATTTTCGGGGAATACTGCCATGACATCTTGCATACTTCAGTGAAATATGTAAACAGTCATGTCCCTCCTCCTCCTATTGCTAGAATCTAATCCGAAAACAATTTATCAACGCAGCTGTCAATCATGCCAGACACTGTTCTTTAACTATATGGATGGAAACATTCCATCAAAATCAAACTACAAGTTGTTTGATAAATTGCATTCCATGATTGAAAAAGGGCAGGGAGAAGAAAATTCATTTTATGTGTCCTTTGGTCAAAAGACATGCAACAACATTGAATTACACTTTAAAAGAAAATATCTGAGAGAATAAAGTCATACATCTCATAACTTTCTCTTACAAACTTTGCAGCATTCATGCAAAGCACAAAGTGCCCTTTGGCAGCACAATGGCAGAATGAAATTCATGACAGCGGTAACCCCTGCATCTTATTTTTCAGATGAATGTTTGATGAAACAAAATCCCATTCACAGAGAAACACCGAGGTGATTTATTGGAGGATGACTGCGAAAAGTTACCACCTTTTATGTCTGACAGAAATGGTGTCGTGACTTATCAGTCAGGTTTCTGTGTTTGCTTTAAAGTAATTGAAAGTAATTATCCTGGTTTCTAGAAATTTGACAGCCGACCTCAATTCTTGTCAAAATCCGCTTTACCCTAATTCTCCAACATTGTGTGTGTGTGTGTGTGTGTGCACTCACAGCTCTCCAGCTGCATCTTACACTTCTGTGTGTCCATTGGGAAGAGTGTAAGATCCAAGGGACAAGACAGCGTCACTGACAGCCTGCATTAAAACACACACACAGACATCATCAGGAGAAAAAACAAAACCCAAACATTAACAGGTACTGCTAATCTAATTTCTAAAATGTCACTATTTTAAAGAAATGTATTTATATTTTATTTCATTTATAAATATATATTTATTGGAATAACAATGCAAGGCATATAAATCTTAGAGAACCCAAGAATTCTTCCATTTTTTTCTCCATGTGTTCTCCCCTTACCATCTTGCTGTACAGAGGCTGTAACAGAAATAAATTAAAGAGAACAGGGAAAAAGGTGTTTGTGTACCTCATACTGATTAAGACATCTCCGTTCCTAAAGATGAAGAGCAGGATGTTGTCCTGCGTGACATCGTGGAAGTTTGCGTTTTTTTCATTGGCAAAG
This sequence comes from Plectropomus leopardus, assembly GCF_008729295.1. Classification (NCBI taxonomy): domain Eukaryota; kingdom Metazoa; phylum Chordata; class Actinopteri; order Perciformes; family Serranidae; genus Plectropomus; species Plectropomus leopardus. The sequence goes on from NC_056466.1 coordinate 32,129,666, forward strand.
AAAAGGTCTGGTTTCCACAAACACTGGAACATGTTGGGGTCAATAGTTAATGCGTCGCTCTTAAAGTCAGTGGGAAGTCGAAGGCGAGGGTCGTTCCATCTCTGACGAAGGAATATGTTCACTCTGTAGTCCTGGAGAGAGAGACAGAGAGAGAGAGAGAGAGAGAGAGAGAGAGAGAGATTACATTTTTAATTGTCAAACACATTCTCACTCCCAACTCATCAAATACTGATGTTGGTAAGTGGCCCTACATGTCAAACTGTAGGCAGGTTTCCATTAACACTCAAATTGGGCAAACTGAAACTGTGAATACAAAATACGTCTAATGGAAACACGTCAATTTCTAAAAAAAATATTGCAGAAAAGTGTTTACGCTGACATGAGGTGGTAATTCAGGAGACTCATATGATGTGTAACACCAGGTGATGGTAACCTAAATTTATGGATGCCAATCGCCATTAAATCCAAAGACGAAGAAAAAGTACAACAGTCACATGACATTCTACAAAATGGTAGATGTGGACGAAGGAGGAGACCGAGATCTTCTCAACTCTTATACGAGATAAAAAAAATAACGGCGATATTAGATTGGCTTTATTGAGAGGCTGCAACAGGAATAAACCTGCCAATGTTTTGGACATCCATCGCCATGGTTATTGGAATGCGATTTCGAGAGGAAAGTTGCGTAACATCACGAGAGAAGTCGGATAACATGTATCAATGGAAACACAGTCGAAGATATCGCCTAAGGTACTAGGTACTCTTCCTGAGTCACTTTTGGACGCTCGGGGACGATGTGTCAATTTATGCTCATTACAAAAATTGTCTTTTTAAAATAAACTTCCCTTTTCACAGGAAACGTACAGTTTCTGCTTGTTAAATGCATAAATGATTTCTTAAATTTAGGCAACCAAAACATGTGGTTAGGTTAAGGAAAAAATAGTTCAGCCTGAAATAAGTACATTTGTTCCCACTGCTAGTTCATGTGTTATTACTATACCACTGATTACATATTAATATTACCATGATGTTATTTTGACCAGTGTTAAGGGGCTGGATCACCCAAATTATGAAAACACATTTTTTTCACATAACACTGTTGTATATGGTAGTAGCCACACTATACAGACAAAAAAATACATAATTTATATGAAAATAATAATAATAATTGTAATAATAATAACATTAAAGGTCCAGTGTGTGGGATTTAGGGACATCTGTTTGAAGAAACGTTTCTAATATTCAAAGATGCAATGTTTTCATTAGTCTATAATCACCTGACACTAAGAATCTTTGTCCTGTCTTTACCTTAAAATTAGCCGTTTATATCTATACAAGGAGGCATTCCTCTTCCAAGGTGTTGCCATGTTGTTTCTACAGTAGCCCAGAATGGACAAACCAAACACTGACTCTAGATAGGGACATTGGTGTTTTTGTGTAGGTCATCATAGTACTTCTACACGCTTGACACACGGGACAGGTTTCAGTTCTGCGGTCTCACAGCCAGATGGCATTAAGTCCTACCCACTGGACCTTTAAGTGTGTTTGTAGTGTGTGTGTGTGTGTGTGTGTGTGTGTGTGTGTGTATGCGTCACCATAGTGGTCTCCTGGATGGACCCAAAGCTGTTAATGAAGATGTTCACTCTGGACTCCACTGGGATACCTGAAACACACAGAAGACAAACTTGAACTTTAACACCTGGAGCGACATTAGTTTTCCTATGCTTCATTCAGCGGCTTTTCATGAACATTTTAACCTCTTAGACCTGAGAAGATTAGTTTGATTTCTTTACAAAAAAATTAATTTAAAAAAAAACACAGGAAGAAACATAACAAGCAATTTGGCATGAAATGAAAACTGCAAATCAAATTATCTAGAGAAGATAATTATTATCAAAAACAGGAGAAAATCTCCAGAAAATTTCATATTTTCTTAATAATATATTAAAAACATGTTACCAAAAAATAGAAGAAAAAAGGAAAATTATCGAACTTTCTTCAGGTCATTTTGTTGTTGTTTTTTTCCTTGTTTTTGTTTAATTTATACTTCTCTTTTTTCTTGTGCTTGATTTCAGGCAATTTTCTTGTAACTCTACTAATTTCTCGCTATTTTGGGGTAATTTCTTGCTCAAAGCCCTCTTTGAATGTTTTTTAAAGCAACTGAGCTAATTTGCTCAGGTATCAATGGGTTAAATCATGTAATGTGTATCCTTCACAATGGAACAGTGTCACATCTAAATGCAATTCTTGAGCAGACTTTTAACATTTAAATATGCCGCATCAAGTTCAAAGTTTAACAGCTAAATGGACATAATTTATGTCAGCAATAAAGTGTAGGCATCGGGAGTGCATGGAGTGGTAAAATAAATGTATTACCTTTCGGATCACTCATTTTCTGCCAGCTTTACTCTCTTGCCATTAACAGTGTTAATTTTTGCTGGTATCATTTTTTCTGTTCTTTATGGGCAGAAGTAAGCAGCATGGAATGTATTTCATGCAGTATAGTCAAATCACACACCAAAGCCCCCCTTTATTGGAAATGTGCACAGAGAAAGAAGCCTGGATTAACAGGCTGAGTTCATAATCATCATGGTACTCTTTATCACTGATTAGTGACAGCACGGCTCGAAATCCCTGAAAGTACTCAGACTTGCAGCACCTGAGCAGAGCCCGATTTCCTCACACTCATCCCCAAAGCAGTTGGAGGATATTGGAAACAACAGCAGAGCCTGACAATGGACTTTATGGTATTCCTGTAGCAGAGAAAGGGCTGTACGTGATGTTTGCAGGAGGGATCAACAGGAACAAACTGACAATATTTGTTTTGACTTAGCAGTGTTTTCCAAGGGTATAATATTTCCCTGAGCTAGGCAAATCTATGGAAGCTCAAAGGGGACATTATTAAAACGATAATGTAAACCTGAAAATGATTATGGATATGTAACTCCATAGTAGCATTATCATTTTCCACATATGGATGCATTATTTGAATTTAAAAAAATTAAGTAAAAATGCAATAATCTAAATTTTCATTTTCATTTTCACATACTTTCTTTCTTACTTCTCTGACCACACCAAATTGGCAATGGAAAAGCTAAGTTTGTAATTTAATCTTTAAAGTCTTACCCCTCTCTATAGTGGGCAATAGAGAAGATTTTTTTTTTTTTTTTATCAATGTAACCTAATTTTCTATTCATGCAAAATGAAAATGAAGACAGCATTGGACATTTTTTTACTTTCAAAGACTTAAGCTGCTGTTCAATGGACAATATTCAAATGTTAAATCCTATTTAAAAATGAAAATGCAATATAAAACATGAAATATAATTTTCTATCTGTGCAAGCATTAGTTAAGTCACAATCACAATGCCATTTTCTAATCATTTGAAAATTAAATTCGACATACAGCATTTCGTTTAGACAAGACTTAACCTTCTATAGAGTGGTAAATATTCAAATGCAAGTAGTGAAACAGCGTCTCCAGTAAAACAACGTTTACGTGTCACCACTCTGTTTTGGTATATGATGTACAGCATTGTGTGTTTATGCATGAGAGAGAGACAGAGACAGAGAGACAGAGAGACAGAGAGAGACAGAGACAGAGAGAGAGAGAGAGACAGAGACAGAGAGCGAGAGAGAGACAGAGAGAGAGAGACAGACAGAGAGAGAGAGACAGAGAAAGAGACAGACAGAGAGAGAGACAGACAGAGAGAGAGAGACAGACAGAGAGAGAGACAGAGAGAGAGACACAGAGAGAGAGAGACAGAGAGCGAGAGAGAGACAGAGAGAGAGAGACAGACAGAGAGAGAGAGACAGAGAGAGAGACAGACAGAGAGAGAGACAGACAGAGAGAGAGAGACAGAGAGACAGACAGAGAGAGAGACAGAGAGAGAGAGAGAGACAGAGAGAGAGACAGAGAGAGGGAAGAGAGAGAGGGGGATACAGAGAGAGAGAGACAGAGAGAGAGGCAGAGAGAGAGAGGGAGACAGAGAGACAGACAGAGAGAGAGACAGAGAGAGAGAGGGAGAGAGGGAGTGAGACAGAGAGAGAGAGGGAGAGAGAGAGAGAGACAGAGAGAGAGAGGGAGAAAGAGGGAGTGAGACAGAGTGAGGTGAAGGACATCTGTTTGTAGCTTGAAGCCTCACAGAGCAAATCAACCACACACACTCCTCATGTTCTCTCTGTCCTCATCCTCTTTCCTCTTCAGCCTTATATCTTCTCTCTGCCTCTCTCCCTTTATCTCATCATCTCTCCTTCTTGTTTTTAAATGTAATGTTGAATAACATTTGCTTTCCCTTTTTTTGTATAATCAACAGGCAGAAGCACTGACATGAGTTGCAATGGACTAATTTATAAATTAAAAATAATCTTAACAAGTTTATATTTAAATAACAAATGCAGTGAACCTGTGATGTTTTATTTTTCTTTGTCTTTATATATATATATATGTGTGTGTGTGTGTGTGTGTATTTTTTAAATAAAATAGATAAAATGTGTCTCTCCTCCACCGGAATGCCTGTCAAAGGTCCTGTGTAAACTTTCCTTCTTTCTCCCAATATAGCAGTGCTTACTGGAGCAAACATTCTATTGTTAAACGCAGTCCAGTAGGATTAAATACCTGTCCCATGTGTGTGAAAGTCTAAATTGTTTTTTTCAAACCTGATGACTTTTTCTCCACCACTGCATGCCGAAATTTTCTTCCAGGACACCCAGAAGAACACTGAGCTGAGACAGCAGCAGCGCTAGTGATTGGCACTGAGTTTACTTACCTGTATGTTTGTGACATTACCTTGAAAGTTCGGCCTTATTCTTGGGTCGTAGCTGACCATCAGACGGTTCAGAATGTTAGATGTGGAGTTAGGTGGAACCTGGGCCAAATCTTCTGGAGACAACTGTCTGTTGAATAAGAAGGATTTAAAAGTGAAGGGGTGAATGCTCAGCTCTGCTTTGTGCAGTGATTCCATCCTGTTGTGATGTGTCAGCACCACGGAGAGCGTCACCGTCTGTCCCCCTCTGGCCCCTTCGGCCAGTGACGCTATCCAAAGTGCTGACACACTCATGGCAGAGATGACAAAGAAATGCACCAATGTTAGGACTTAAAATCCATTATGCTACTCCCCCACATCCCAAAAAGATTCTAATCTGTGGGAAACATTGATAATAATAAGCTGCAAATCGGACACAGCATTTCTGCTGTTTTTGCCCCCTCAATTCAATTGCAAACAATGCCTACAAATACTGCAACTTGCTTTCGAAATTTTTGAGAAAAACTACCTCAAAATCACACATTTCAGGCCGTATTGCTTACAAAAACAGCTCGCAAACTTTTGGAGGGACTGATTAGGCCAAAAAGATCCCACGCAAAAGGTTGTCTGTCGCAAATTATAAATGTGCTAACTTTGGGAAAATTTTGGATTATTCATTGATGATGGTGTTATTAATCATTTTACCCCACATCTCTTATATTAAACACTTTTCCCTAACCTGTACAAATAATATGTCCTTACCTTGTCTTGCTGTCAGTATTAGTATCGGCACAAAGAATAAGCATTATGGCATTAATATTCAGATAATGTGTCATGATGGGGTAATGGGATGATAAAAAAAGAAGTGAGGATAATGTTGAAAGTGATGCTACAATATATATAAGAAAATAATGAGTTTGAGGAATACAGTTTATTTACTTACGATGGACAGACGACTTGCTTGCCTTTCTTTCCTTTGGATTTCCCCTCTTTGCCTGCAGTCAGTTGCCAACAACACAGCAGCAACAGCAGCAGGATCACCGGCCTCGATCCAGCAGCCATGGTGCCTAAAACAGACATAAAGGCTGGTTTTAACACGTTTCATGTAATGCGTAATTACAAAGTGCTTTGACAAACAAAGCAAAGCAGAAATGAGATACATAGTGGCAATACAACAAAAAGACACATTATGAATTATTATTGAACACAAATGGGACCAACCTAGGGTAGAGTTAGGATAAAATTAAAACCAGAGGACAAATAATGGAAGATGCAGGACGCATAATGACAGAAGAAATAGACCAAAAACAACAACAGAAGCATTAAAACCACAAATAAAAGGACAACAAAAATCATTAAAACCTGAATTAAAAAGGTAAAATAAATAAAAAGAAAAATAAAGACAACATCTCATAAAGGTAATTCTATAACAATGCTACCAACATAGCAACTTTTTGTCTAAATTTTTTCACTTTTAAAACCCATCTGCTGATGTAGATCCAGTCATTCAGTGTGATTCCCTCATGCTGTGGCAACATAACTGTCTCTGGTGTCCCTCAGAGCAATTTGTAGGTTCATTATCAGAATGTATGTGTGAGTGTGTGTGTTGTGTGTATTGTATCTTCAGGGCTGATACTGATGTTTAGTAGTTAATAATACCAATAATACCAATAACCGATATTTGGAACCGATACGCATTAACAATAAAAATTAAAATCTTTCTGTCAATATTTAGAATTTGGAATATAATAAAGAAATGTCTTTAAATGCCTTTAGCAAATGTTTAAAGCAAAACTGAGCCTTTCAATATCATATACAGCAAGTTCCCAGTGAAGTTCCCAAACGTTTTTTAAAAGTCAAGTGAAAATTTGAATTAAAAAAATGGATAAATAAAAATTGCTCCCTGAGGTTTTACAAAGTCAAAATTCCACCCATGCTGAAATTTTCTTCACACTTTTTGATTAATTTATAATATCTGTGATCATTAAAATAAAATGCCAATACAGGTAATTGGCAATATGCCAAATATTGGCCCCAGTAATCAGTCAGTCCCTGGTGTGTTCCCTTTACGGGCTGAGGCCTCTGCAGTGGCCTGGGTTCAGTTCCCGCGTGTGGCCTTTTGTGCATGTCATTTCCCATGTTTCCTATCCATCTACTACTGTCCCATTAATAACAAAGGTTAAAAACGCAGCCGCATAAACCCTTAGTTACAAACAACAAACTGCAGGTTTCAGTTTTTATATTTTGGCAAAAACTCTTCTCCGATGGAGTTAAATTTGGAGCGCCTAGTTTTTCGTCCAGGTCTGTCTCAACAGTATTCCTCCACACTGTTGGCAGAAATGCTTCTCTTTTGGCAGCCATGTTGTCTTGTATTTGCCGACTGGATAAGATTGCATTTTTACTAGGTGTGAGATTTTGCGGTCCAATAAGTGAGGTAATTTAGTTTTTGCTGTGTCATAATTTGGCTCTGACAGTTCTGGTCTCAGACTGGTCCAGAGGCAGAACAGCAACAAATGAGCTGCATGAGGCCACTTTTTTTCTTTTGCTCATTTCTTTGCACACAGGACTTGATAGTGGAAAAGTGGGGATCACTGTTTAAGATGAAGACTTTATTTAATTAATTAGGGCGCGAGGACAGAAGTGTCAGGGGTCCAACAGTTTTTGAGGCATTTTTGAAGCACTTGTGTGGTTGCATCCCATGATTGTGATGATCCTGCTTTGCTTCCGTTGAATGTTTTTGTACGTGTTCTCTCGCTTTCTCCCCCTCCCGTTTCTGTTCTCTTCCTCCTGCAGGGTGAGTGTGTGTGTGTGTGTGTGTGTGTGTGTGTGTGTGTGTGTGTGTGTGTGTGTGTGTGTGTGTGTGTGTGTGTGTGTGTGTGTGTCGGGGGTGTGGCTGGCTCCTCAGCAGGAGCAGCAGATGAGGCTCACCTGTCTCCACTCAGCTCATCAACCTGCCTAAATAAACCTGCTGTCTCATCCCGTATAGTCTGGTAGTGCTCTCTTTACTGTCATTGCTGTCTTTTAACGTCATTGCAAAAACAATGCTCCAAATGTTTTACTGTGCTTTATTGAGATTGTTGTGACATTCTGCTTCATCTGCTTGTTTGGAAATGCACCTGAGGCACAGAAAAAGACTGTTGGAAAAACAGTCACTTCAGCCAGTAAACTGTTGGGGATTGGGGAATATTAGATGCATTTATAGAGACAGAGTCATGAACAAGGCAAACATCATTGTGGGTGATGAGAGTCATCCTCTGGCCTTCTCATTTTACCTGCTCCCATCTGGACGATGCTATTGCCTGTCTTTTTTTTTTTATTTTTTTTTTTACAAAAATCAGATCCAAACTGTCCTTTGTTCCACAGGACATTACATTTTTAAACTCAAACAAATAATAAGCCGTATGTCCAGCTGGTCTGGCAAAATATCTCGTCTGTCCTGTCTCTATGTTCCTTCAGTAAGGTTTTTTTTTTTTTTTTTGAGTGGCTTATTTTCTAGTGGCATTTAAAAATTGCCAATTTTGCAGCGTTTCTCGTTTGATCGTGATTTTTCATACTTACCACTGGGTTTTTGTGTGTGTGCTCAGGTTCTCATGTATGTCTCTGTGTTGCGCAGCCTTACAGTCCTCAGTGCCTGAGTTTTCCCACATGCTCAGCCTTCGCCAGAGAATATTCTACGAGTCAGCCAGCTACCTGCCTCCACTGCCTGCTGCTTTGTTTTTCTTACATACAATAAACTCTTTTTATGCATACCTACCCGTATCAGTCTCCACTTTGGGGTTCAAACAAAACTAAAACCTACAGCGATGCATTTTAACAAATTTAGTACGGCTGTCTAATAGCAAGCTTGCCAAACTGTATCCAGGTAGAAATGAAAAATGTCCCAGATGTAGGTGTGATCCAGGAACTTTGAGCCAAATGTTTCGTGTTTGTTCTGGTCAGGGGTCTTTAATACCCTTTCAGAGCTCTGTGACACACTGATCCTGCCAAACCCTGAGACTGCTATATTTGGGGTGGTCCCACCAGGCTACAGACTTTCCGCTAATCAGGCTTCAGAGGGGCTTTTTCCACAATCCTTTCACTGTGACTCATTCTTCTCAGCTGGAAAATGACCTCAAGACTAACACAAGTGTTAGATGGAGGACATAATGATGTTCCTCAAAACTGAACAATTTAGAAACACTACTGCAGGAGCAATTAAGAGGTTTCAGAAAATCTGGCAGCCATTCCTACCATATGTTGGAAGACTGTCTGCACCTTGCAATCTTTCTTTGTTTAATTCAATCTTTGGTTGTTTGGTTGTTGTTTTGTTTTGTATTTTGTTTTATTTTCATTCATCCTGTAGCTTGGTTATGTTTTGTGTCTTATATAGGTCTAAGGGAGTGTATCACAGTGGGTTGTTTTATATATTGTTTTAAGTATTAGTATGTCCTTCTATATTCAAAACCCAACAAAAAGTAATTTATTACTAAAAGCCAAAACGTAGATGTCACATGACTGTTTTTGACAAAAAATCCACTGAGGTGGCCTTACTTGTCAAAGAAGCTTGTTGTAGAGCACAGTGCAAAGTAGGTGTGTATTAAATATTAAGTCAATTAAGTGAAATGCTATGGTAGGTCTATTCCCCAACACGTACTAAAGATATCTACCAAGATTTATGATTATTGGACACATTTTAAAGGTGTTACAGCCATTGTACATTTTTGATGTACGGCTGGTTTTTTTTTGACCAGTCTGGCTTGCTTATAACAGAAATATCTATCTCACACCCTCGAGGCAGTGTTCTAATGTTAACAGAGTCAACTTCTATGGTCCAAGAGGCTTTTTTGTGGAGCACACTGAGGTGGATATATGCACCAAAAATGTACGACAGCGGATGATCACAGACAGCGATTCAGTCATTGCCAGCTGTGCAGTTTTCTCTCTTTGTGCTAATATAACACCCAAGTTTCCCCTTTAGCGATTAATAAATGCTTGTCTTATGTTATTAACTTATTCAGTATTTTGTCTGCATTTAACAATAATATTATTGTGAATTTCATAATGTCTTATTCAATATTAAATTCTTTAAAAACAGTATTTGTATTAACTTTAGCACTGGTCATTATGAAATAACTTTGAAAAATTGTAGAGCGTATTAAAGCGTGTGTACAGTTTTTCTCCCACTGACTTTCGTCATCACAGGAGTGATTTAAATAGCACTGGAGAGCTTATGTAACTATGTTCATTACACCAATCTAGTCAGTGCAAATGAACAGGATCCCCCTTCTGAACTAGTCCGACTGGCTGGTAATAGTGTAGAGTTGAAGGTTGAACAAATGGATGTTATAAATGGGCAGCTGCGGCTCCTCCTGTCAGTGTATCAAAGAACCCTTGGGCAAGGTACTGAGCTCAAAACTGCTCCCGATGGCTGTGACATCAGTGTGTGAGTGCGTGTGAACAGTTACTGAGTAGCAGGTGGCACCTTGTACAGTAGCCTCAGCCAGCAGTGTATAAATGTGTGTGAATGTAGTGTAAAAGTGCCTTGAGTGGTTGAAAGACTAGATAAGTCCATGAACCATTAACCAAACACATCTCTGTCAAAATTATACAAGCTTTTATCTCCCACTGACTCCACCATACATCCTCCAATAAACAAATCGGCGGGAACGATCTTAACATCAGCACTAGAAGTAACTTCTCGGCTCAGATATATAAATTAAAATTCCTTCAACATGTCCATGAAAATTACAGAAACACCAGACTAATTCAATACAAAGTCATACACAGAATACATTAAACACAACACAAGATGCACATAACAAAAAAGGCATGTACTCACTGTGCTCTTAACAAAACTAGCTACTACTTGGTGCACTCCGGCTCTGCCCCCGAGTGCAAAATTTATAGAGAAAAATAACTACTAAACTATCTTTGGTTGTAGTATCTAAGTACCATCATTGTGCACATTAGGAGACCTAAGCATGCCTGACACACCACAAAAACAAATCACAACACACCTGGTGGACCTAACTACTGCCAAGAAAACGATTCTGCTTAAACAGAAAAACAACAAACTTGCTCTTACTTTGTTTAATTTTTTTTAACAGAACAGCTAACACTGGAACTGAAATTACGGAAAATAGTAATAATAACTTTAACAATTCAATATATATATGTATATATGTGTGTGTGTGTGTGTGTGTGTAAACAGTAAATTCATGGACCAAGCAGAATGATGTGTGTGTGTTTTTATTTCTGAATTTAATCATAGATGTATTGATGAATGTCACCGTTTAAAATGTATAAATAATAAATAAAGATTCTTCCTCTTTGCACATGATGCCATTGCCTCAACATGTGCAAGGTGTGGAAAATCATGTGTCCTCCTCCTGTCACTTTCTCTGGGGGATACAAAGGCTTAAATCCCCTGAGGTTAAGTCCTACATGCCAACAATGTAGCAAGTCATGCGTGCGCCATGTTTCCAAGTGCCTATTGAGGTCATATCAATCCGAAGATCTAAATTGACCCTGCTCATTGCCGTTTGCAGCTATTTTTAAACCTAACACACTTACTGAAGTCAAAATGTTGGTGATAAAATCCTGGAAATAAATTACACTTTGGATGTATTGTCAAACACTGTAATAGATGGAATGGAAAATGTTGTTCTTATGGAAAATTACAGCAGGGCATTACATATTAATGCAGACTGACTGTTTGATCAATTTGAATACAATCTGAAACAGCAGATATCTAGTATCCGTAGAATATCTTTGTCAATTTTGGTAGCATGTAAAGTAAGATTTGTGGAGATATAATGCAGATGTTAACTGATTTTGCATGTTTTGAAAAATGTGTAGTGACATATTTCTGAATTGACAGGGGGGGAAACATTTGTCACAATTCTGTGGATGTGCTGCAAAATGAAAAATGAAGAATAAAATAAAATTGAAAAGGAATTTAATTTTCAATTCTTTTTCCATGTTTTCTTCTTTTTTTTTAAAGATTGGAATGTGAAATGTCTAGAAATTTAGATTTTTTAAAATTTTAATTTTTTTAATAAATCAAGCCAACTTGATTTGAATTTTGTACAAATCCATGTTGACATTTTCTGAAATATTAACTTTTCGCACTTGTGGCAACCCCCCAGTGATAGAATATCCCAAGACTGCGTAGCAAAGCTTGGACCTAGCGCTTGAACACATGCACCAGGTTTGGTCAAAATTGCTTCAGCCAATTTTGATTTTGAATTTAGGTTAAAGACATAGGTCCAAAATGTATAAGTTGAAAACAATTTGACATATCACAATTTCCATAATTCCTATACATCATAATCTCGATTAAGTTTTTGCAACGATTGACCCATCAATTTCTGAGGAATTGTTGAAAAAAGGGTTGGAGAAAAGTGAGAAAAAAAGACATTTATAGAGCAGGAGACCATTGATGCAAAGATGCAAAGAATTTTTACCTTAAGCAAAGTTGTTTTCAAGATAGTTGAAAATGTGAACCTCTTGAGGTCAGCGACTGTCATTTTATGTGCCTGCATAGTGGATGAAATTTGCAACCTACTTGCCATTTTTGGTGACTTTTGGTCTTGCGATTTTGCTGCACAAACACATATTGAGAACAAAATCAACGGGGCTCAGGAAGCTACGCTGCTTGGGCCCCTAGCAATGCAATTTAGATTGCAGACTGTGTCTAAAGCTGCTCAAAAACTCTAATTGGAAAGACATATTTGCAAGAAATTACCTTGTGTTTATGAGAGTATAGTGAATTACAATAAAGAGAGTGCATGAGAGGGCTGTTCTACCGAAGATCGAAAGGACCTCTTCTTATAAATTGATGTGCTATGAATGATGCCCTAACCCCTGAAGTATTGCGGTTTAGTATCTATCTGTGTGTATTTATCAACACAAATGAACTAAAATCAATTCTGATTCCACTGTTGGCAACATGAGAAGAGGAGCAGAGTAGGCTGGAGTGCAGCTCACCAGGGTTCAGACCTTCACCTTTTCTTGCTGTTGGCGTACAAACGCATTAACCCTTTGAAACATGGATTGATCAGTTTTCTTGCACTGCGTTCACTACTACCAGTAGCAGCATGTGCTTTTGTTCACATCCCGGCGTTGGTTGCCATGTGCTTTTGTTGCCTATACATAACCAAATGTGTATTTTTTGTAGCAGCATCCCGTAACGTCAACAGCAGACATAGAAGGATACCTAGAGTATAACATGTAAACGCGGAAGTCCACTGCAAAGCAGCAGTATGTGATGACTTGGGATGAGCATGTATTGGCTTTTAACATTACTGCAAATGCATTTTTTAATGCACTATAGGAATACACTATTGTTTTTGTTTTTCTACAGCACAAATGGATGGACTACAACTACAGATGACTTTGTGTGCAATCTGGAGGTTGCACAAAGACAGTGAATGTTCCTTGAAACTTGAGTGTTAATTCTTACTTTCTGAAAAAAAAGAGAATTCGAGAGTTGAAAACACAAATTAACACCATAGTCTTGGTCTCTGTGAGGCTACCCTCCCACAGCTGTTTCCTGCTGTGATTTCTAAACATTTGTGTTGCAGTAAAACAAGAAAAAAAAGTCTAGTTTTAAGAATTTTAAAGTCAACAGGGGAGTCAAAAGAAAATAATGAACCAAAGATTCACACAACCTCTGGCTCTTCCAATTTTTAGTCCAGTTTGCAAAAACACAGTGAGAGTAACTAGAGGGACAGGGAGAGGGAAAGAGAGTTGACTATTGAGTGTGTGGGTTGGGTTGAAGGGTGGGGGGGTGGGGGACTGCGGCGTTAGACTACACAGTCTAACAAGATGCGATGACACAGCTCGCTGAGGCTGTTGTGGTCACATACACACACACACAAACACACATGCACACACACAAACATTGTTCTCTATCTGATAGCTGGAAAACTGTAACAAGTCATATAAATATAATGTATTCCACACACCGGTACAGAACAGGCTCTCCCAAACCAATACATGCACACAAGGACAAAACAGCACCAAAACCCCAGGCATCGTCCTTCAGTTTGATTAATAAGATCTGGTACTCTCTCTGTACTGCTCTCTTCCTCTCGCTCTCTTACATGCACCCACACACACACACACATACGCTGTACCCCATGACTGCAACTGCAGAGAACATTAAAAGACAGACAGAGACATTGCATATATTTTTCATTCTTACCTCTAGTGTGTCTGATGATCAGTTCTGCTGCATAACAGGGAGTCAGTGTTTAGTCACTGAGACGCTGTTCTGGCTATAGCCTGACTGTATGTCCTCTCGCTCTCCCTTTCTCTCTCTGCTCTGCCGTCCTGTGTGTGTGTGTGAGCCTTTATCTGCACTGCTCTTGCATCCTATTCCAAGTTCCTCTATGCCTGCCTAGGGGGAAGTAGCACAGTACTGTACTGACTCTTCTCTCGTCTTTAAACAATTACTCTGATGTCTTCATTAATAGGCTACTTTTTAACAGATGATTTTACCTAGAGGTGCTAAGGCAAAGAATAAAAAAATGCTTTATTTGTATTTCATTTCTAAGGCTAAAGACAGTGAAATAATTAGGAGAAATTGATTCACGTTTGTAATGTTAACAAATGGATATTCACCCTATTATCTGTTAAATGGATGTACCTACATCCTTTAAAATGATTATTATTTTTTGGCTTTATTATAAAGGACAGCTTATGCCTAAAAGGGGAGAGATAGGATGACGTGCAGCAAAGGGTGACACAGCCTCTGTACACAGGGCATCCGCTGAATCGGAATCCTAATATCTTTTTCAGGAAAGCACAAATAATGCAGATTGCCTATTTATCGTAACCATAGTTTGTGGGGGGTTCTGATTTCTTCAAATCAATTAAATATGTGTCAAGCACCATATAATGAGAGACAGGACCTAACATCAGCAATGTCAGTGCTTTCTTCATATTCAACCAAGTGCCAATCTCTGAGGTTGAAAAATAAAGCCAATGCAGAAATGCCGAAAACTACTATTCATTAAATGGCTTCTTGAGGCTGACTCCAAAACAGAGTCAATCCCCATGGATACTTAGCTTTATAGCAGAATTAAACATGTTTACAGCCTGGTACAAAAAGAAAATGGTTTTGGTCTCCATAGCTAATTTCAGCGCGTATGACAACAGGTGAATTGTTTTATAAATCATCCGCTTTCATTTAACCATTTGAAAGTCTGAGCTGATTGGCTTGATTTCTTCCAAAAACACGGGAAGAAGGAAATGAGAAACAAAAGAAGAAATAGTATTAAAGACCATTTGTGATTAATAAAGAAATTTAAAATTTAATTTAAAAATGCAGAAATGACATTCAAAAAATTGCTTAAAAATGAAAAACATTCTGTAACATATTTTTTTTAAATATGTAATTATTATCATTATTAATATAGTTTTCTGCTAGCTTTTCCATTTGCAATTTGTGGAACATTTCTTACCATGCTGCTGATTGCCTTTTTCCCATGTTTTTTAATTCAAAGGTGAAAATACTTGTGAAAGGCATCTGAGTGCACCACAGGAAAAGTAAAGTTGCTCCAGGTTTTAAAGGGTTATACAATATGTGCATTCAAAACCCTACTTTAGTAAAAGTAAGATGATAAGTAAATGACCTTGTTTTGCAATAAAATACCCCCGTGATTGCTTTAATATTATTTTAAGGCCAAAGTTACACATATTTAAGGACAGGGCTGTTTGAGTGGCTTTGGCTTCCAGTCAGTTCCACCCCTTGCTCTTCCACAGCTGGAGCCTCTCATCCAGATATGGTCACTTCTGGCTCTACAAACTGTCTGAGATAGACTGACACAAAGTGGAAAAGTGTGCTATGGTCTGACAAGTCCACATTTCAAATTGTTATTGGAAATTGTAGACATTGTGTCAAAGGACCATCCAGAGAATTGTCAGCACAAAGTTTAAAAAGCCAAATAAATGATTGTATGGGGTGTTTTAGTGCCAGTGGTTTTGGTAACTTCCACCTCTGTGAATGCACCAAAAATAATGAATGTACATAAAGGTTTTGGAGCAACATATGCTGCCATTCAGATGACAAATTTTTCAAGGACGTCCCTACTTATTCCAGCAACACAATGCCAAGCCACTTTCTATACAATTTAAAACAGTGTGGCTACATTGTGAAAGAGTGCGGGTAGTAGACTGTGCTGAACATAAAATGGCCAATCGCAAAAGGCCTTTAAAAGGAGTCTCATATTAGATGGTTAGACCAAAATTTAATATTCTGTCTTGTCTCTTACAGTAACACTGCCTTTTGTGTATACCATGATCATAAGATACATTAAACATTTACATGTCTTAATGACTTTCTTGTTTGGTTTTGCTTAAAGGAAGATCAAACATTGTTCAACTCCAACAAGTTTTTATTGCAGAACTACAGCCACAATCATAAAAAGAAATGTTTTACTACAAAAGTTACCGAACACTTAATCATTTAACACTTTGAAGAATACAAAAAGGAAAAGTATAATGCAGTTAGACATACAACAAAGTTTATAAGTTGGCTTTGAACAGAAAATTCTCCAGGCTGATCCGTCCCCAAAGGCCTCAGATGTGAAGTCTGTATGTCAACAATTGAAAGGGCTCTTGGCACAAATGAAGTTATAGGCAATGTTACACTTCTTACATTGTCTCATTCTTACAAGTCTTTATTATGAAACTGCTGCCACAAGAACAAATCAAAATGCTTTAACATGAAAGTTGCTTAACACTTGATCATTTCACACTTTGAAGAATACAAAAAGTAAAAGTATAATTCAGTAAAACACAAAACAAAGTACACAAGTTGGCCTCAGAGAGAAAAACTATCCAGGCTGATCCTTCTCAAGGCCTCAGATGTGAAGTCTGTACGTCAACACCCGAAAGGGTTCTTGGCACAGATGAAGTTATAGGCAATGTTACACCTGTTGTTTCCCCAACCATCTGAAAGTTGATGAAGAAAGGAAAAAAAAAATAACAACATTAACACATAAATAATTTGCTTCATAATGTTAATGTTCACTGTAAAATCATTTATTTGCCTTTAAAAAAAATAATAAAAGTTAAAGCTAGATAGCTAAAGCAAAGTTGATACAAGAATGGATGCTCAGGAAGGAAGGGACACTGGAAGGGGGGGTTTGAGGTTGGGATGCCTTATTGTGGATCCTACTGTGATTGACTAAAGTTCACTGTTGTTTGTCCAAACATAGCAGGAGCATGAATTCCTGAGGAAAAAAATCAGATTCAGAGTTACATGGACACTAAAAGAAAGCCGAGAGGGCCTCTGAGCTGTGGGCATAGACCCCACGGACCAGGCACACTGGGGTTCAAGAGGCAGTCATTGCCTGTGAGAGGGGAGTCAGGGACCACAGAGCATGTTGGACAACCAAAGGGAGGCCCGAACTCTTCAGGTTGCCCACAGTTGGCTATCCTCCAGTGTAGACACAGCCCTGGATATGGAGTGTACTACATGTTCTATGGGGCCTTGCTCCCCTCTTACCCGCTTTGACTGCCTCTCCAGTCCCAAAAAAAGCCCTCAGATTTTTACAAACAGAGATATATGAAGATTTATAAAAAAACTGGAAGAAAAAAGCTTAGTGGCGGTGGTCAGCATCAACACTCCCCAGACCATCAGCTCTAGTACTAACCCCAAAGCAAACAGGTGGACTTACAGTTGTTTCGTAGGTAGATGCAGGGGTAGCTGCTGGAGGACAAAGGTGAGTACCAGTTGGTGTAATAGAAACCCTCGCGGTCAATCCACAACCATGGGCCCTAAGAGACAAAGAGCAGGAGTGTAAAGACGTGTTGTCTCAGTCTCTTCATTTGCTTTCAGATCAGTCTTGAGTAAGTCTAGACCCCCTTTGGACCACGTCCTGGGTTTGATCTGGACTGACTGAGTGGTGTTTCTTCATGAATCCAGACCTGCAGGTTGAAGCCTCCCAGCCACGCTGTGCTCGAGCCGCCTGAGATCTGCTGCAGGAAGCTGTACTCTCTGGGGTTGGTGACCGAGGCCAGGTGGCCACCCAGGTTGTTGCAGTGCTCCTGTTGGACAGAGGACGCACACAGGAATCTTTGTGACTATACAGCTAAATATTTGTGTCATTTCTTTCTCCTGATGAATTGTCTTTAGCTCTGATGTGAAAAGTTCATCTTTTCATGGACTGATGGTGGCAGCCTGACTGATCTACCATCAGCATCCAGATGCTCCGTGTTGTGGAACATGTTGCGTTCCTCATGTGCTGCGATGGTACGTTCTAAACTAGCTTCACTGATTTAATAACAAAGTCTATCACATGACGGGAAAAGCACCAACTTCAGCCACATTGTTGACAGTGTGTACGAGCTCAGTGAGGCTGACTGCTCACAGTAACAATGTACAAGTGTTATAGCAGCAGTACCTCAGCACTGTACCAGGTCTTGGGAGTATTGACGAACAGGAAGCAGCGAGAGCCATGGGCGAACCAACCCACTGGACAGAAGTTATTACGAGCTGCAGACAGACAGAAGAGAGAGAACATTGACTTCAACAGAACACTTTCACAGACTGAATCACACTGACAATAGATCCTTTCTAATTTACTTTATTTACAGCCTCCTCCAGCAGAAACAGCTGTTCGAATGACACCAACATATGTCGAAAAGTATGTGATGTATTTTGGAGAATTGTTAGTAAAGTAAAAACTAAGCAGGTTAGTGAACAGCCTAAATACAGCCGTGGTCCTTAAGCACATTTGTGATATTTATGATTCTCTTAATGGTTTCATTGTTTTTGTGATGATGACCTCACTTCATAAAGGAAAGATTTAAACAGTGATGTTGCACTTACAGTCAGGCGCTGTTTCCTCCTCAGGCACTGGCTCTAAAAAATGTAAAAAAAATATATATATTTAATTAAAAAAAAAAAAACACAAAAAAAAGAGACGAATAAATAAATATATGATATACTGTACTTTCGGAGAATATCCACATGCAATACTGTCAGTTATTGAAATGTGTCAATATGTGTGTGTTTTGTTTTCTTATTGTGTGCATATTATTGTTTTAAAATGTCTATTGCACATACAGTACAACAACATGTGGAAGTACTGTGGTTAGGAAGTACTCGTTAAGTATAACTGATAACTCACATATGTACTTGATCGCTTAATTGACAATGAGAAGCTACAGAATATATTATTAAGTGATGTGGCTTTCTAAATACCGTTTCTGGGAACAGGCACAAAGTCTTCTGGCACAAATACTTTCACGTCTTTTGTCATCTTGTCCATCTCTGAAACATCAAAAGCTTCATCAGACCTCTTTTTCATCAAAAGTATTTGACATTACAGAACGCCACAACTACAAAATATCAAGTAAATCACATTAACATTGAAATGACAAAAGTTCAAACCAAACTAAGCATCTACAGCTCTGCTAGCAGCTCTGTGAGGCGGTTCTTAGGCACACCTGTGCTTTGACCCAAATGCTAACCTCAGTAAGCTAACATGCATTTTAGTTTACTGTGTTACAGTATCGTGCCAACATTAGCTAATAAGCACTGACACAAAGTACAGCTGAGGCTGATGGGAATGTCATTAGTTTTGCAGGTTGTTCTGACTAGACTAATAACGCTACATTCCAAAATTAATGTAATGATTTTCATCAAGCACAAGTCAGCACCAACTGCTCTGATCTGGTGGCCATCAGTTCTCAATCTCTTTGAGACTAAGGGGCTTTGCTGTGATAGAGATCATGGGACTGAGCTTTAGCTGCACTGCTCTGTTCTTCAACAGCAACTACACAAACAGTAAAATTGTTCTTGGTGGACATCTGCCCTTTCATTCAAATCCAACATTACAATCTTCTTCAAAAAAAAACATCTTATATTATTTCCCGTCAAACCACAAACAGTTTTGATTCAGAAAAACTCAAAACACAGCACTGAAACCTTCTGGTTGAACTTGTTTATCCTTGCTTTTGATATTACATGATAACTTGAGCTTTTTCAATTATTTGATTAGTTATTTTCTCACATGGCTGTCACAGTGAAGGCTCAGTAAAACATGAAACCAAACAGAAAAGCATTAGATTTAAAAGAGGACACTAACCAGGTTGAGCAACCATCTGTTCCTGCGGGACCTCCACTGCTGCTTCTGTGGACGAATCACATTAAGGTTGGTGTTAGTACAGGCCATTTGCTTGGCTCGGTTCTTGAGATATGCTAAGGGCACACATACAGACAGACGAATTTATAGGTTTACAGTTTTATATTTAGATGTTAAACGTAACGTCTCACTGTCTGTGTGTGTTACAGCAGAGAGCTTCAATACTGACCTGGAGCCTTTTCTTTACTTGTTTTCTCTGCGTCTGGTTGTGGAGCTGCAGATAAAAACACAACTCTGTCAGTAAGGCTATATACTACTCAACTCTTTGTGTGCTCTGTCTAAATGTTGTGTGTTGATTCTGACCTGCAAACGCAGCACAGAGGAGAATGGAGAGGACCAGGACAGTCTTCATGGTGATGATCAACAGACGGTTCTGTGTGGAGAAAAAACAACAGGCAGTAAATGTACAGAGAGAGCAGAAGCATGAGCTCCACTGAATGAACACAAACACAGCAGGTGTCTTACCTGTCAGCTAAATGTGAGCTGATGTTGTTCAGGTATCAACTGAGTGATGGAGTGATGATGAGGGGATCCCTGCTCTTTATATACGCACACCTGAAGCACACAGAGTCACCCTCTTGGCAGAACGTGCTGATGTTTGTCGATGACTCAGCGCTGTATGTGGGAAGATGATTGCAGCGTGCACAAGAGATATGAAGCTGATCTTTAATCTGTTTCCTGATGGCATGTAAACAATTAACACAAACCACTTCCTTGCTGTGATTTCAGATCAGTTTTATGTTTAAAAGAACAACAGTAAAACTGGACTGGATACTGAGTTACAGTCACAAGTAAGGACATATGAACATATGAACAGTGGTGATACAAAATGACACTGAAGTCAAAGTACAGAAGTAGAGCAGCAAAATGTACTTAAGGCATGCATAAAAGTGGACACTTATATAGAAGGAGTGCTCTCTGTCTGTCTGTCTTAACTGAACATTACAACTGCACTGGTGCAAACCCAAAGGTTTAAAATTTATATCATTTAAAAACTGTGACCAGAAATCAATACATTTTCCTTTAATTCCTGAATCAATAATGTTAAAGCTGATAATTCTATTTCGTTTTGACATAAAACAAAAACGTGCAACAACACATTAACATTGTCTAACAGAAAAGTCTCACAGAAAATGCCTTACAGATTTTTAAAAAGGTGCCATTACCTCAATATTTCCCCTCAATATTTTGAGTTAAATACAACAAGACAGGACAACATGCAAAACTCTTCTGCAGTAAATAGTCCTTCCTATTTTTATGAACAAAATTCAGACAACACACTTGTTTAAAAAACAAAAATGTTTCACAAAATAGATATACTCAAAAAAAACATTACATTACATAAGTTACATAAACACAAAAGCAAAGAAATGTGCACACAATAAACATACTATGAAAGGCACTTTCTGTATGTATGAAACATACTATGAAAGGCACTACTTTATTTATAATTAAGTTTAGTCGCACTTGGTTGAAAAATGTGCAGCATTAAACAATTAAATACAAAGTTTATAAAACCATTCATAAATTTCAGTTCTTGTAATACATTATCACTTGTTGTTAAAATAGCATTACATTTAGTGAACCATAGATTTGACTTGTTCAGGACTTAAAACTCAAAGTTTAGGACTTAGTAGTGACATTGGACTTGTCAGCCTTGAACTGGGACTTGCAAAGACTTGAGACTTATTCGAAAAACAATGATGTGTTACCGCCTCTGCTAGCGACTGTCCACATCTGTTACTTTCAATGTAATTTTGCATGTGAGTAACAGAGGCAGTATAACTGTTTAATCCATAGCAGTTTCATACGTGATACTTCCAACTACTGGGAATGGTGCTCTTCTATTGTGTATGTATTCATATTGAAATTCTGACATTGATTTGAGCCCCACCACTGTTGGGAGTAGCCCCATTGCTTGTAACTCAGACATGACTCTTGCCCCTAGTGGTTAATGTGACGTCACCTTTTTCCAAATGGAGTCCCACCCAACCTGAACCAATGAGCAAGTTGGGAAAATTTGCTCTGAAAGACGGGAATAAAACTATGACAGTATGCTGAGAAACCATTTGGCTATTTTCCGCTGCAGGAAGAGTCACATTCCAGCTGCCAGACAGCAGTGCTGAAGCTCTACTTTTATCACGTGACATTATTGACAAGAGTCTGTGTATTCATAAATGTCGGTAAGCTCTTAACAAACAGACAATAAAACGTTGTGTAATTTACCTTTAAGTGGGTGTCTCTCCCCATTGATTAAGGCAGTAACTTAAGATAAGAGAATCCAGTGGAGATTACAGTAACAATAAACAGACTTTAGACTTTCTTTATTCCACTCTGTTCCTTCAGATGTGCACAGAGCTGCAAGTAGGAAAGACGGAGAGAGCTAGCTAGTTAATAGGGTACAACAGGTGGATCTGTGTAAAATTACAGCAGAGAGAGAAGGCAATGAAACCAACATACAACCAGGGTGGTCTAAGGCCAATATGACACACAGAAGACCTGTCACAAACACTGCACGTGTTGTCCTAAAATGGCCCGGCACCTCTGTTTTTGCTTGGGACAGTTTGAACACTAATAGATCTATAAAACAGCTTCCCAATTTATTAAAATATGAGTTTTAAAACAGAATGCAATGATTTGCAAATCCATTTCTTGGCCTAAATTCCATTTAATACAGTTAAAAGACAAGATATTTAATTTTCAAACTCAGAGACTATGTTGGGTTGTTTTGCAAATATACACTCATTCTGAATCTGATGCCTGCAACACAAAAAAAATGTCAGGACAGGAGCATGTTTACTGCAGTTTACATCACTGCTTCTTTTAGCAACAATCAGCAAGTGTCTGGGAACTCAGGCTTTTTCCTTTCTTTTTTTTCAGCTCTTTTTTTGTGCTTCAAAACGTGCGACACATTTTCAATGGAAGACAGGTCTTGACTGCAGGCCAGCCTGGTTCCTGCATCTCTTTTATGCTGCAATAAGCAGGGGCGTCCCTGAGAAAGACAGATGGATGGCAGCAATGCTGCTCCAAAACCTATATGTAACCTTTCAGCATTTATGGTATACCATCAGAATATGATGGCTGAAAATAAAAGCCAAAAGGTAGTTGTTGTCACAAGGAAGACTCACATCAGTGCTTGTGACATGATGTGTGACAGAGTAAAGCTTACCTACTGATTGGATCATGACAGTCTTATATTGAATACCAATGGGGATACTCTTTGAGGATCTGCCACTGAATTCAGATCAGTGTAGTGTCTGATGCTGACAGCATTGGACAGTGGGAAAGCATAATGTTCAGAGGTAAGCAAATGTGAAAATGGAACAGTTGACTTATGCTGCTCTGTAATTTTTCTTGGTTATTCTATGGTTGGACAAACAATTCTTGGCGGAGCACCCAACCCAATCAATCGGCCGCCACAACCCATGGTTAAAGAAGTGAGAAACAGCGGCCACTCTAGGCATATCACACACAGCTATAGATGAAGTTCATGATTGTTTTAAGAGCTTACCGACATTTATGCAATACACAGACTCTTGTCAATAATGTTCACGTGATAACAGTAGAGCTTCAAAACTGCTGTCTGGCAGCTGGAATGTGACTCTTCCTTTCGAAATAACCCAAATGCATTTCTCTAGCATACTGTCAATCAGCTTCACTTAACCCGTATTTCAGAGCAAAACTTTCCCAACTTGCTCATTGTTACAGTTGGGTGGGAGCCATTTGGAAAAAGGTGACGTCCATTAGCTTACTAGGGGCAAGGTAATATTTCATACAGGTTAACCAAGCAATGAGTCTTTACTGACCCGATAACTTAATGTTGTGGGTTTCAAATCAATGTCAGTGGATTATCTTATGAATACATACTGCCTCAATAAGAAGCAAGCACCATTCCTTAATAGTTGGAATTATCATTTCTGAAACTGCTATGGATTAAACATTTATTATACTGCCTTTGTTTCACATGTAGTTTTACATTGAAAGTAACAGATGTGCGCGCATCGCTAAAGCAGAGGCCATTTTAACACATCATTGTTTTGCGAATCAAGAATGCTTTTTAAAAGTGTATCTTTGCAAGTCCCAGTTCAAGGCTGACAAGTCCAATGTCACTACTAAGAAAAAACTTTGAGTTTGGAGTCCTGAACAAGTCAAAATTTATGGAAGATTAAGCATGTTTCTGTCCTGTCTTGTTGTATTTAACTCATAAATATTGAGGGGAAATATTGAGGTAATGATTTCATTTTTAAAAATCTGTAAGGCATTTTCTGTGAGACTTTTACCCTGTTAGACTAATGTTATGTGTTTTGCACGTTTTCGTTTTATGTCAAAACGAAATAGAACTATCAGCTTTAACATTAGTTGATTCAGGAATTAAAGGAAAATGTATTGATTTCTGGCACAGTTTTTAAATGATATAAACTTTTTAATCTTTGGGTTTGGACAGTGCAGTGTAATGTTCAGAAGTAAGCCTAAATGGCTTATTTTGCCCATATTTTTGGTAGTTTCATGATTTTGTCATTCCATGGTGCAGCTAACAAAAATGTTGGCATGGTGACCCCAACCAAACCATCCCCTGCAACAGCCAAGGTTGTAGATTATAGTTATAGATTAAAATAATGACATAGTTATAAATTTAACTGCCAGGATCTGCTTTGCTTTTTGAGTTTTTTTTTTTTTTAAAGACAGACAGAGAGCACTCCTTCTATATAGATGTCTACTTTTATGCCTTAAGTACATTTTGCTGCTCATACTTCTGTACTTTGACTTCAGTGTCATTTTGTATCACCACTGTTCATATGTTCATATGTCCTTACTTGTGACTGTAACTCAGTATCCAGTCCAGTTTTACTGTCATTCTTTTAAACATAAACCTGATCTGAAAAATCACAGCCAGGAAGTGGTTTGTGTTAATTGTTTACATGCCATCAGGAAACAGATTAAAGATCAGCTTCATATCTCTTGTGCACGCTGCAATCATCTTCCCACATACAGCGCTGAGTCATCGACAAACATCAGCACGTTCTGCCAAGAGGGTGACTCTGTGTGCTTCAGGTGTGCGTATATAAAGAGCAGGGATCCCCTCATCATCACTCCATCACTCAGTTGATACCTGAACAACATCAGCTCACATTTAGCTGACAGGTAAGACACCTGCTGTGTTTGTGTTCATTCAGTGGAGCTCATGCTTCTGCTCTCTCTGTACATTTACTGCCTGTTGTTTTTTCTCCACACAGAACCGTCTGTTGATCATCACCATGAAGACTGTCCTGGTCCTCTCCATTCTCCTCTGTGCTGCGTTTGCAGGTCAGAATCAACACACAACATTTAGACAGAGCACACAAAGAGTTGAGTAGTATATAGTCTTACTGACAGAGTTGTGTTTTTTATCTGCAGCTCCACAACCAGACGCAGAGAAAACAAGTAAAGAAAAGGCTCCAGGTCAGTATTGAAGCTCTCTGCTGTAACACACACAGACAGTCCAACCGTAAGATTGACATCTGACTATGAAACTGTAAAACTATAAATCTGTCTGTATGTACGATGACATTCATGTGATTCGTCCACAGAAGCAGCAGTGGAGGTCCTGCAGGAACAGATGGTTGCTCAACCTGGTTAGTGTCCTCTTTAAATATCATGCAGAGTTTGTCTGTTTGGTTTCATGTTTTATTGAGAAAATTAACTGAACAAATGATTGAAAAAGCTGAACCAGTCAGATAATATCAAATGTGAGAGTTAACAAGTTCCAACTGAATGCTCTTCTTTAAAGTTCCTGTGTTTTGGGTTTTTCTGACTTTTCAATGTTTGTGGTTTAAAGGTAAAACTATTTCTAAATAAATTCTCCCTGAACGATACTTGTACATGATATCTATAACAGCACAGACCCTGAGAGTCAAAGAGCATCTTTGTAGAGTTTAAGAACTGATAACCAGCAGATCAGAGCTGGTGTTGCTGACTTGATTTAAAACCAACATTTGTCACCTTTTCCTTTATGTGTAGTCAAGTCCTAGGTGACCTGTACTCTGTGTTCATGCTAATTAGCTAATGTTAGCATGATTATGTAACAAACTAAACTAAAATGGTGAACATGGTCAGCGTAGCTGCTAAACATCAGCTTGTTAGCATTTAGGTCAAAGCACAGATGAGTCTATCACAGCCTCACAGAGCTGCTAGCAGAGCTGTAGATATTTGGTCTGTTTTTTTTAAAACTTTTGTATTAACATGATTTACAGAGGACATGGTCTCCAAATGTACAGTATTTCATTTATTTACTTATATCTTTTTTTCAGCACCTGTGTCTGAGGGGGGAGCAGCACCTGATTGTAAGAGCCACATCACTGTTTTAATCTTTATGTTCATTAATGAGTGAGCTCATCATCACAACGACACCATAAAAAAGTGGAAATAAAAATAATAGTCAAACACCTCTCTGCAAATATCACAAATGTGCTTAAGAGACCAGAGCACTCGTTTCAAATGTTAGGCTGTTAACTACAATCAGCTTAGTTTGTACTTTACTGCTAACTATATATAGAAAGGATCTATTGTCAGTGTGATTCAGTCTGTGAAAGTGTTCTGTTGAAGTCAATGTTCTCTCTCTTCTGTCTGTCTGCAGCTCGTAATAACTTCTGTCCAGTGGGTTGGTTCGCCCATGGCTCTCGCTGCTTCCTGTTCGTCAATACTCCCAAGACCTGGTACAGTGCTGAGGTACTGCTGCTATAACACTTGTACATTGTTACTGTGAGCAGTCAGCCTCACTGAGCTCGTACACACTGTCAACAATGTGGCTGAAGTTGGTGCTTTTCCCGTCATGTGATAGACTTTGTTATTAAATCAGTGAAGCTAGTTTAGAACGTACCATCGCAGCACATGAGGAACGCAACATGTTCCACAACACGGAGCATCTGGATGCTGATGGTAGATCAGTCAGGCTGCCACCATCAGTCCATGAAAAGATGAACTTTTCACTTCAGAGCTAAAGACAATACATCAGGAGAAAGAAATGACACAAATATTTAGCTGTATAGTCACAGATTCCTGTGTGCGTCCTCTGTCCAACAGGAGCACTGCAACAACCTGGGTGGCCACCTGGCCTCGGTCACCAACCCCAGAGAGTACAGCTTCCTGCAGCAGATCTCAGGCGGCTCGAGCACAGCGTGGCTGGGAGGCTTCAACCTGCAGGTCTGGATTTATGAAGAAACACCACTCAGTCAGTCCAGATCAAACCCAGGACCTGGTCCAAAGGGGGTCTAGACTTACTCAAGACTGATCTGAAAGCAAATGAAGAGACTGAGACAACACGTCTTTACACTCCTGCTCTTTGTCTCTTAGGGCCCATGGTTGTGGATTGACCGCGAGGGTTTCTATTACACCAACTGGTACTCACCTTTGTCCTCCAGCAGCTACCCCTGCATCTACCTACGAAACAACTGTAAGTCCACCTGTTTGCTTTGGGGTTAGTACTAGAGCTGATGGTCTGGAGGGATGAGGGAGGGACACTGCTGGGATTGTTTGTTACATCATGAAGCAGATAGTTTAATAACTCTTCATATATCTTTGTTTGTAAAACTCTGGGGGCTTTAATTGGGCTGTGACTATATGTAAAAATGTGGCCTAGTTCTTTTGCTCTTTTACTCAATTCTCTGTGGAAAAAGGCAAATATGTGATATTACTGTGAACACTATGGCTTATTGTTTGTTGACAATTGAAAAGACTAAATGTTTCCTAATGTTTTTAATTTTTCTCTTTTTCTTCATCAACTTTCAGATGGTTGGGGAAACAACAGGTGTAACATTGCCTATAACTTCATCTGTGCCAAGAACCCTTTCGGGTGTTGACGTACAGACTTCACATCTGAGGCCTTGGGAAGGATCAGCCTGGATAGTTTTTCTCTTTGAGGCCAACTTGTGTACTATGTTTTGTGTTTTACTGAATTATACTTTTACTTTTTGTATTCTTCAAAGTGTGAAATGATCAAGTGCTAAGCAACTTTTGTGTTGATGCATTTTGAGTTGTGATCGTAGCAGCAGTTTCATAATAAAGACTTGTAAGAATGAGACAATGTTTGATCTTCCTTTGAGAGTTTGGTTGAAAAGTTGTTGTTGAAGTTCAGCTGTAGTCTGAAGATGACGGGTCATTCAGCTCAGAAAGTTACACTGGTTGTTTACCAGGCTTGTATGAAAGCCGTTTCAATAAAGTACAGCGCAGACATCTCAGAACTACAGCCTTGATCTGTGGTTTTGGTGCTACAAGAGATATAAGAATTACACAACATTTATCAGGTAGGTCATAGTAAGTTATGGTTTAAGTGTAGACATATTTCTAACCTCGTCATTAATACAAATTACAATGAAGTAGAAGAGCAAATTCTTATTGTAGGCATCATCATTAATAAGTAGCCCCAATTACATTTTGTGCCAGTTAAACTAATTATTTGAGTTCTTGTTGTGTTGTTTTACTAAGTAAAACAGTGTTAACGTATTCAATCATGTTATCAGCACTGAATAGGACAAGCTGTCTTTTACTTTAGTTTTTTTTTTGTTTGTTTGTTTGTTTTTTTCTGTTTTATTTTGATAGCGAGAGAAGATAATGTGTACCAAAGAGCCTGGGAATGGACTCGGATCTCGACTGCTGCTGCAGGGAACCAGCCTTCATGGCGTGAACTTCAATAGCTGGTTGAGCTACAGGGGCATCCCAAAATGAACCATCCCCTCTCAAGATTTCAGTCAAACACATAATTCTTTAATTCTTGAAAAATCATTAACATGTTGTATCTCCTGACACTGAGCACAGGCGATTAAGTGCATTTATATACACAGTGAAGTATTAAAGGGGAACAACAGCCATTTAAAACATTGATATTATTCTGGAGATTATATAATATGATAGAAAATATACTGCAACCTGCTCTGCGACAGGAAACTGCTAGGTAGCTTAGTCATCACACCGGCCCTTGGGATTTGATGCAGGTGTATTCCAGGTGTTTAAACACCCTTTAACATCTGAATTGACCTCTGTTTTGTTGTGCAAAAATATAAAGCAAATATATCTTTTTTTTTTTGATTTCCTGTCCATTTTGGTTTTTTACTTATCGTTATTGTCACTTACTACCAGGTAATTTCTCATAACTTTTTACTAATTTATATTTTTGTTGGCCATTTCTTGTGAAGTTTTTTTGTTGTTTTCTTTTAAATGTATTTACTTATTTTTGTCGCTTATTTCCACTTAAGTTTCTGATTTTTTTAATCAGATCAATTTTAACTTTAATTTGCTCAGGTTTTGAAGGGTAACAGCGTAGCGTGAAGTCGACACTCAGCAGACTCAAATCTTCACTGCACCGTCGGCTGCTGAGCTGCAGAAAGACGCTCTAATGTTCACTTTCAATGTGCTACATGACAACTTTGGTTATAAATTTCCTTTCAAGTAAAAGAAAAAGCAATTCTTACAGTGTTTTTCTTACAAGTGGACTCTAGGTGGTGAATGTTTCCCTCAAAAAATGGCTAAAATGCAGGAAAAAATATGAAAAAAAGGTTGATTGCACTTTAATCTAAATTGACCAAAACTTCTCTTCACAGGAATAACTTGAGGATTTTGGGCTTGAAGAACTCCAACTTGCTGCCGTCTATATGCTTCATGCTCTCCAGAGCTCCCAGGATCATCTGGTGGGCTTCGTCAAACAGCTCCTTTCCGATGGCGGCCTGGACTCTGTCTCGCCACGCGCTCAGCTTGGGTCTCCCGTCAAACACATCCAGGCCAGAGCCCACGGGCTGTCAGTGAGAGAATCACACAGAAGGCCTGTTAACCCTTTAAGCATTAATATTACACACACACTCAGATCACGCACTTTTAAAAATATTATACATTCATATTATTGTCTGCTTTCATTTTGTTGATTTTTTAACCATAATCAGTCCTAATCATATATGTCAAATATTCATTAATATTCAGAATGTTTTACCCTTTAAATGCCAGGTTTTTGTCATGATGCCACTAAGTTTTAAGTACTTTTTTTTTTTTTTTTACAAAAAAATTTATTATTTTCAATATATTACATGCTAAGTCGATTTTTGAAGCCTAGCTAATTAGGAGCAACACTGACTTTTATACATTATTATTTTTTTGTTGCGTGTCAAATACTCACACTCATGCCACTCTGCACACAAAATGCGCTTTCTTAAAATCAGGCTTTTTTAACCAACATCAGTCCTAATCATAAATATCACATATTCCGTAATTTTCAGAATTTTAACCTTTTAAATGCCAGGTTTTCGGCACGATGCCACTATGTTTTTAGATAGAAGAAAAGAATGAAAAAAACAGATTATTTTTAAAATACTTCAACTCGTTTGTTTTTGTGTTTTGTTTTGTGTTTTTTGTTTAATTATCATAGTCTGGGATATGTCAATGATTAGCAGCAACATTGATTGTGATAGTGCACCCAGTGGAAATAGTATTTATTTTCTCCATGTACCAAATATGGTTAAAAAATTTAAAATGACATCAGCAGGTGAAAAATAGTAAACATGGCAAATTCTAAGATTAAACAAAAAAACCCCAATCTTGCCAAAATGTATGCCATATGCATGAACGCAGCCAAAAGTCTAAGAAAATGAAGAATGAAAACTGGGTAAGATACGGCAAACAGTCCCTGAGGTGTTGATGTGGAAAAAGCCAACCCGTCAGCCATCCGCTGTGACCACTAACCCATAACGTTCTCATCAATGCAGAATGGTTCATAATAACCAGTTCCTTTAACAAGAAAGCAAATACTAAATGCATAACTTCCAGTGATTTATCAAAACCTGCTGAAGTGTTTCAGATACTGTTCTGGTCACAGATACACACAGAACCAAAATCCAGGTTTTCTTGCTAAGCAGGAGCTATTGGGTGCAGCTGTGATGTTTCTCTCAGCTGCTGGTGATCAGCCTGCTGGGAGCTTATTTAGGGAGGTTTCCCTGCTCAGACAGCTGTGTGTCTCCAGAGTCAACACCTTCAGTTGGCTTTCTGTGCGTTTTTTTGTTTTGAGTGGAAATCTTAGTCAAGTGTGTGTTGGAAGTGTAATTGTTCTTGTGGCCGTTCATTTTTTTCCCCTCTATTCAGTGACTCACACTTAGGTTTGGGACCAATTCTTTTGGCTTGTCAATCATTTTGATAGAATCAGTGGGTGTCTGCGGAGACTTTTATCCCAGTTTCCCAAACTGCGACCTGTGTCCTTCAGGGAAAGTTGGAATTATGTATTTCAATCACTTTTCTACCCTTCAGGCAGCCCTTTGTATCACTTCATTTATTTTCACTTTCACTTTATTCCACTCGTGGAAACAGACATTTTCAAATCAAACCCCAAGCTATTTGCTATATTACATTCCGTGATGGAAAAGGGTCGAGGAGAAAATCTGATTTTAAAAGTGAGCCCCTTATGAGGGAAATGCACTGACACCATGGGCAGATCATGGCACAACAGGCCCCAGGGCACTGATATGCAAAAGTCACCACCACCTTTCCTACAGAGAAGCAAGACAAGCTAGGCGGGTTTCCATTGACCCTCAAATTGCGCAAACTGAAATTGCGAACATAAAATACGTCTAATGGAAATGCAGCAATTTAAAAAAGAAATTATCACAAAAGGTTTTTACGCTCACATGAGGTGGTATTTCAGGCGATTTGTAAAAGTCAGATTTGGCAAAACTGCAATGTAAACACTTTTTGCTATGGCTATGTGCTTGTCAGTAGGAACTGGCTCCCTCATGATGCAGCAGGAGCAACAAGAGCTGTTATTGCATCGCGAAACTCCCTCATACATGGCCGCTCCCAAGTCTGGCAATAAAACGATTCTGAAAAGACGCAAAGCACTGCCCCTCTCAAATCAAGTAGAAATAGAAAAACACATTCAAACATCTTAAATAATGATCTTCTTTAGAAGCAGGTTTGCAGTCGTGTAAACAGGCTCACTGTGCAAAAACACTTGAACAACCCTTCATGAATTCTCTGAATTTGGTCCATTGTGATTGTAGAAGGCCCTTTCAGCTCACCTGCATAATCTCAACAATGGCAACCAGGTCAGCTAGTGAGATATGATCTCCTGCAATGAAAGGCCTGTCCTGGATAAACTTCTCCTCCATGAGTTTCAGTGAGCCGTTCAGGTCCTCCAAGGCTGAGTCCAGCTTGTCCTGCGGGACATCCACGCCCAGAATCTTGGGAATCAAAACCTACAAGAACAAACACAAGACTTTCGTTTGTGTCTCCGGGAAGCGCACATGAAATAACACAGTACTCCACTCTGACAGTGAGCTTGTCCTTGATACAAAATGTTTGAATTCCTTGTAAAAACACTTTTTAGGAGAAAGAAGATACAGCAGAAACAATAACAGAGCAGAGTGTGTTTTTTTCCTGAAAAAAGACCAAGAAAACCTCGTGACTTGCTCGGACAGCACGGGGAAAACAAAAGTCAAACGGCTCGGCTTGTCAGCGCACTCTTGTCTTCTCTCACACTGCTAAGTAGGAAGAAGGTTAACCCTTTCCTCACTCTCAATTTAAAGCCAGTTGAGATTCAAACTCAGGACTGAGGCTACGACACATCACCGCAACACCACTGTTACGTGACGCAGGAAAGGACTTGCACATAGCTACTGTAATTCCCTAGCAGGGAATGTTTTGACAACATTGGTTAACGTTACATACAAGTTGTGATTATGTTTTAAAGAAAAAAATTTACTCCAATGTACCAAGAACGTTTCAAGGATGTTTTTCATTTCAAATAAGGTTAAATGCTGACTAAGACAGTAACGTTTGAACTGCAGTATTCTGAGGATGTTTGGTGATGTTGAGAAGTGCTCTGTTCTTTTTTATAAAACATTCCCACAATGTTATAAGAGAACACTGGAAGAACATTTTTGAAAGCAACATTTAGGAAATGTTTTCAGGATGTTATTGAGGGTTGAGATTACAAAACCTGTTTTATAAAATGTTCCTTAATGTGAAAAAAAAACAACATTTTTTTAACATTTTTTGATTTTTTTTTAGAGAATGTTACCTGAACTTTAATAGGAACATTCTGGGAACTAAAAGAAAACTTGCTGCTGAAAACATTACGAAATTGAACCGTTCGCAGAACGTATTTTGAACCAAAAGTTGCTAGTTGGGCCAGCGCTGATGTTTTCCTTGCAGCTGACGTCACTCCTCCGGAAGCTGGAGGTAACAGCTGATGCAGGAAACCAGGACAGGTGTCAGTGAACTCACCCGCAGCCAGAACATCTTGGATCCATGCCAGCGGATGCCGGTGTGCTGCCATGACAGATACTCATTGATGCGAGCACGCTGCTGGAGGTCAGCTGGGTACCAGAAGTTTGGAGTCTTAAACTTCTCAGCCAGATAGAGCAGGATGGCGATGCTGCAGAGGCAAACACATGACTGTGTAAAGTCCCCCTCCACTCAAACATGTGCTTTTCTGTTTATGACGCCTGAAATGTCTGACTTTGATCATGCTGACTTGTATCTGTGCAAAAGTTTGTCACTAGAGAGGTGCTTTTAACCCTTTAATACCTGAATGGGCATCAGTGTTTCTTTGGCTGCATTTAGATGCCCTTTAACCTTTTAACACCTGGATCGAAATTACTTTTCTTGTGCTGCACTGAGACGCGTTTTACTTGTATTAAAACCTTTTTCTAATTTATTTCAAAAACACAGAAAAACAAATTAGGAAGAAGTTTGCAACTTGGCAAGAAATATCTCGCAAACTAAAAAAAAAAAAAAGAAGCAGAAATTGACAAGGAAATTATCTGAAAATTGGCTTGGGGGGATTATTAAATATGCTTAAAAAATGAAAACTATATTTTTAATTCTATTAATAATTCATTCAAAATGTTACAGGAAATAAAATGTATTTAATTTTTAAGAACTTTTTGAGGCAATTTACTTGGGTTTTTTGTTGTTTTTTTTTTACTTTTTATTCTTATTTTTAGGTAAATTTCTTTCTCGTACTATTTTTTTTTTTGTTAATATTTGGGTCATTTCTTGTTGAGCTGCTCATCACCGTCTTCCCATTTTCAGTTTTTTGGGGAAAGAAATCAAGCCAATTTGCACAGGTTCCAAAGGGTCAACCAGTATTTAAACCTTTGAAACTTTAAAAAAAAAAAAAAAAAGAGGTTTAATTTTCTTCAAAAACATGGGAAAAGGCAATGAGCACATTGCAAGAAATTAGTAAAAGGTGACAAGAAACCAGCCTGAAAATTAATGTTTAAAAAAAGGAGAAAGAGAGAGAGAGAAATTAGAGGATTATCAAAAAGTGTATTTCAGTATTAGTAGTATCACAAACCGATATATATTTGATTTATTGACAAAGGGGACATGTACAGAACATCCGCCCTAAGTTAGAATATTGTCCTTATTTTGCACAATGAGTGAATATCACATTTGTTGAAAAGCATTGTATTTTATGTCTCCATCTGCTGGTGAGCCATCATGATAAAAAATATGCATAATATGATGTTAATTCCACTATAGAAGAGACCCGATGATCACTGGAATTAAGTGGGGAAAAAAGATGGATATATCAACACTGTTTGTCTGCCAAATGAGTTGTT
Organism: Plectropomus leopardus; assembly: GCF_008729295.1. NCBI lineage: Eukaryota > Metazoa > Chordata > Actinopteri > Perciformes > Serranidae > Plectropomus > Plectropomus leopardus. Next base: position 32,164,127 of record NC_056466.1, read on the forward strand.
ATGATTCGGCATATCAGATATCTAAAAAAAATCAATATCCTGCATCCCTAGTCTACAAACTATATTTATCATTCATTATCATATTTAGTATAATATTTCTTATTTTATTTATTTTTTAAAAGTCATTTCCTTGTATGTTTTTTTTTTGTTTTTTTTTTACTTTTTTTTAACATAACTAAACATAAAACATTACCATTCATACAAGTACACAAATGTGTCTGGAGGGAGACTTAAGTGATTTATGTCAAAGAACATTGAAAGAAGCACCTTTCAGCCAAGCCGAAGTCTCCATCTCGCATAGCAGGAACTTTTCTTATCAGGCTTATCTTCCCAAACTCTTCTAAATACTGCTCACCTGAAACCAGCACACAGGCAGGGGGCAGTCAGCAGCAGCATTTAAGATTTTAGTCTGGAATTATCTAGAGCTACTCACAAAGGCACTAGATGCCGCTCTGCATATGGAGCTACTAACTGATAGGACAGTATATTTTTAGCACTGGCTTTACTTAGATTCATGGACGGGACTCAAACCTCCACACTTGTTTGGTACTAACTAAAGTGAGTCCATGGTGCAGAGAGTGGAAACTGTCCACTAAAAAGAGATTATTTTACACAACAAAAATAAATGTGCTTTCTTTCTTGTCCTCTTAATCAAAATGACCACTCAGGTTAATCTTGGGACTACAGCTGGGCAATATATCAATGTGTATTTTATCAATGTGCAATAAATTAATGTGTAATATGTGCATATACTGTATATCAATGTGCAATATATCAATGGGTATTATATCAATGTGCAAAATATCAATGTGCAATATGTGTATACATATTACATAATATTACATATTACATATATATAAATGTTCATTATATCAGTGTTTATTTCATCAATGTGCATAATATCAGTGTGCAGGAGATTTTGGATTATATCATACTTTTGGTATTTTCCTGGTTTATGGTAAATTGGTGTATTTATCTTTACCCACTTTGTCATTATATTCACATTATTGATGATTATTTATTAGAAATCATAATGTGTAAATATTCTGTGAAAGCACAAATAGTCAGCCCTACAATATGATCACACTATCAATATCAAGGTATTTGGTCAAAAATATTGTGATGTTTGACTGTCTCCTCATCGTCCAGCCCTACTTGGGGCCCCTTTTGGGGGTATCTAAAGTGTTATTTTGATAACCTTAGGGGCATTCAACTCTTAAAGGCTGTATTTTGTATTTATACCTCCGGAACTCTAAAATCCACGAGTGGGTTTGAAAGGTGTGTTTTCTTTAAAAATCTCAAAACTTCACTTCATTGTGAAATACAGTTATTTGTGATGTAGGGAAGGTCATGCATTTTCACCAGGCATTCAGGGAAGCTCAAAGAAATATATTTGTAGCTGAAAAAATAAAAACAACAACAAAAAACAAAGTTACACCCCAGCCACCCCCCTGCTCTAATAAATAAAGTACAGTCCCTTACCAAAACAAAGGCGTTGTATTTAAATTTTAACACTTTGTGTTTCAAATATATTTTTTAAATTATTATTATTATTTTACATCCTGTTAGTCTCTAGAAAGACTGCTTTGTAAAATAAAAAAGGGTTGTTTGTAAAGAAAAAAGTAAATTTGAACTGATCAGGCAATGTGATGTTGCCACCCACCTAAACACAAAAAGAAGACTCAAAAATACTGAATGTACCTGTAATGTTACGGTTGCAGCTGTGCACTGCAGTTAACGATGGAAAGCGTTGTCCATACAGCAGCATACGGAAGCCCTAAGCGGAC